>NC_134358.1:91731688-92031688 GCF_048569485.1 Anomaloglossus baeobatrachus
AAACATCTGAGCTGTCTGGCATCATTTATCTAAGGGGTACTTTGCACGTTGCGACATCGCTACTGCGATATCGTCGGGGTCAAATCGAAAGTGACGCACATCCGGCGCCGGTAACGACGTCACAACGTGTAAAGCCTAGATGCGCCGATAAACGATTGCAAAAGCATCGAAAAATCGGTGATCTGTGTAGCATCGGTCATTTCCATAATGTCGCACCAATAGGAGATACGATGTTGTTCCTCGTTCCTGCGGCAGCACACATCGCTGTGTGTGAAGCCGCAGGAGCGAGCAACATCTCCTTACCTGCCTCCACCAGCTATGCGGAAGGAAGGAGGTGGGCGGGATGTTTACGTCCTGCTCATCTCCGCCCCTCCGCTTCTAATGGCCGCCTGCCGTGTGACATCGCACAACCCGCCCCCTTAGGAAGGAGGTGGGTCGCCGGCCAGAGCAACGTCACAGGGCAGGTAAGTGCGTGTGAAGCTGCCGTAGCGATAATGTTCGCAACGGCAGCTATCACAACATATCGCATGTGCGACGGGGGCGGGGATTAAGTACCCCTTAGTGTTGTACTTAGTGGCAGACCCTGCACACTCCGATCCCTCAGGTATTTTCATCTGTCCCATTTACACCGGAGTATGTGACACAGCGGGGAAAGATCGCGGCAGTGTGACTGCAGGGTCAGGCTACACAGAACTGCGTTAGACCCGCAACACACATCCGTTTTTTTTGTACGTGTGCGGTACGTATTTGCACGTACCGGAGACACGGAGACCCATGTTATTCAATGGTAGATGGCACACACGTAAAATCACACGGAACGTGTGTCCGTGTGGTAAGTACGTGTGTGCGCTTTTCTACACGGACGACATGTCAGTTTTTGGCCGGCAACACGCAGGCACGGACCCGCTTTAGTCTATGGGTCCGTGCCTGCACACGGAGTATGTCAGTGTTCAGCACGTATCGTCCGTGTCCGTTTTTTTATCACAAAATCTGCAATACTTGTTTCCAATCTATCAGGTCAATTGAAAGTAAACAACAACACCAGGATCACATGATGAATGATTAAAATCGTTAATTGGGCAAGAATACGGGCCTTTAAAAACGGACAGCACACGGACAGCACACGTACGTATTTTATGTCAATACGGACATTCCACACGCACACACGGCTCGCATACGCCATCACACGGATGCCATACGTAACGGAGAAACGCCCCTAATAAACGGAACACGGACCCGAAAAACGGACCGTGAAACATGTATTTTTTTTTGTGGAAGTATGTTTTAGGCCTTCGAGATGGACACAAAACCACAAGTTATTTCTCGGAAATATTTTCAAAGCAGTTTTTTTTTTTTTTTGTCTTCCAGAAACTGGCAGTAGGTCTGGGAGTGGAGCTTCACTCCATCCTCAACCTAGCTGTCAATCAAGCTAGCAACCTAGCTTGATTGACAGCTGCTCAGTGCTCCTCCTCCCTGCTGCTGCTATCTTTGCATGCACACTACAAGCTGCGGCGATTAATCAGGCTGAAACCCATCAGATATTTAATTCTCGAGATCAGGATCATACAGCTTTTCTGACATGGAAAAAACAACACCAGCCTCATCAGGCTTGAGAGAATTCTAAAATAGCAGAGCAGCTTCAAGACAATGCTGGGGAATTTTACAACAGTTTATAACAGTTCAATAATAAAAAACTAAATTTTAGCAGGTTAATGAACTTCAGAAACACAGAAGGGTATTACCTGGATCATATCGCAACTACAAGAACAATCTGCTTAGATGCTTTTTAGCTAGACTTGCCTGAATTCTAACTATTAGGCTACGTGCCCACGCTGCAGAAAATGCGCGGATTTCTCGCGGAAAAGCCGTGGATTTTCCAGAAATCTGCAGCACAGCTACTCCCCCCCAGCCATTTCTATGGCATTTGGGAAATGCTGTGCCCACGCTGCGGATTTTTCCGCAGTGGAAATCGTGCAGATTTTCGTGCGGAAAAATCTGCAGCATGTCAATTATTGTTGCGGATTTCTCCGCAGGGTCCCATATGCTTACCTGCCTCACCGGAGTCACTTTCTCCATCCGGTGTACAGGAGCGCGGTGAATCCAGGTACAGGAAGGAAGAGGTAGGCGGAGCCTGCACAAGCTCCGGTCATGTGACATCCGGAGCTAGTTCAGGGCAGGCCCGCCCACCTTCTCCTGCAGACGCTGAGAGAGTGACCCGGCTGCAGGAAAGCGAGGTGCTGCATGGAGGTAAGTATAAACTTCCCCGATCACGGCAGCACTTGTTCTGCATTGAGGATGCCGTGCCGAAGCCATGGTACTGTATCCTCAATGCAGAATGCCCGCACCATATCCGCACGACATTCCGCAGCATGGAAACAGACAAAAGTTGTGGTGCCGTTTCCTGGGAGCACCTGCGGAATGTCGTGCGGATATATCCGCAGGACACTGTCCTCGTGGGCACATGGCCTTAAACACGTGCACGCTCAGCTGAGGAGAGAACGCATGTCACGGAGGACGTCAGGGGAGACCGCTGTCAGCTGGGGTACTTTATTTTACTTCTGAGTGGTCTTTATAGTCTCTCTAGTGAGGACTTTAATGGACGGGCTCCAATATGAGAGTGCACACCACGCTGCAGCACATTAACTTAATATTTCAGTGAAATTAACTAATAATTATTATCTACACACACGTCATATTTAATGCAAATCACACTGCGCTTGGACACAAGGCGGGTCAGAGGGTCACATCCTACGTCGGAGGATCAGCCATAGATCCGAGCAGTTTAGCCAGGCTTCATCCTAAATGGCGCTCATCACACTTCAAACAGAACAGAAAAATATCTCCTAATCACAGAGCTGTCCGGCTTTCATCAGTCACCCGGGGGAGTCACTAATAGGCCAAAGTAAATGCGGAGAGCACTGTCATACAGGGATATAATACACCAAGAGGCCGCGTGAGGAAGACACAGAAAGGAGAGCGGAAAATGAGGAGAAAGATCTGCCATCAATTCAGCGCCAGCGGGTGATAAAGTGGCTGCCGGAGCTCCGAGGGACGGCACTGAACAGTCTGCACGGTCAGGTGTAGAACTACAAAGTCCAGAAAACCCAACCACAGCAAACAGGAAAGGAGTGCGTCTACATCAGGTTCCAAATTATTATGCAAAAGGATATTTTTCTCTGATTTTCCTAAATGGTCGGTGCAAATGACAATCAGTCTAATAATAGTTATCACCCGTTAGAGTATACATCGAATTTTATTGAAGAAACCTCCCAATGATAACAGTATAATCTTCAAAATTAAAAAAACAAACAAACCTCAAAATGCACTGTTCCAAATTATTAGGCACAGTAGAGTTTCTAAACATTTTATATGTTTTAAAGAACTGAAAATGCTCCTTTGTGGAATTTGCAGGATTAGGAGGTCACATTCACCAAACTAAAAAGCTATTTAAATCCAAAACATCCTAACAGGCCAAGCTACATGTTCACATAGGAGCCCTTCTTTGATATCACCTTCACAATTCTTGCATCCATTGAACTTGTGAGTTTTTGGAGAGTTTCTGCTTGAATTTCTTTGCATGATGTCAGAATCGCCTCCCAGAGCTGCTATTTTGATGTGAACTGCCTCCCACCCTCACAGATCTTTTGCTTGATGATACTCCAAAGGTTCCCTATAGGGTTGAGATCAGGGGAAGATGGTGGCCACACCATGAGTTTACCTCCTTTTATGCCCATAGCAGCCAATGACACAGAGGTATTCTTTGCAGCATGGGATGGTACCTGGTCATGCATAAAGATGATTTTGCTCCTGAAGGCACGTTTCTGCTTTTTGTACCATGGAAGAAAGTGGTCAGTCAGAAACTCTATATATTTTGTAGAGGTCATTTTCACACCTTCAGGAAACCCTAAAGGGGCCTACCAGACGTCTCCCCATGATTTCGGCCCAAAACATGACTCCTCCACATCCTTCCTGACGTCGCAGCTTTGTTGGGACATGGTGGCCATCCACTACTCCATCCATCTGAACCATCCCGGGTTGCCCTACACTCATCAGTAAACAAGATTGTTTGAAAATTAGTCTTCATGTATGTCTGGGCGCACTGCAACCATTTCTGCTTGTGAGCACTGGGTAGGGGTGGCTGAATAGTAGGTTTATGCACCACAGCAAGCCTTTGAAGGAGCCTACACCTTGAGGTTTGAGGGACTCCAGAGGCACCAGCAGCTTCAAATATCTGTTTGCTGGTTTGTAATGGCTTTTTAGCAGCTGCTCTCTTAATCCGATGAACTTGCCTGGCAGAAACCTTCCTCATTCTGCCTTTATCAGCACGAACACATATGTGCTCAGAATCAGCCACAAATCTCTTCACAGTATGATGATCACGCTTAAGTTTTCATGAAATATCTAATATTTTCATCCCTTGTCCAAGGCATTGCACTATTTGATGCTTTTCGGCAGCAGAGAGATCCTTTTTCTTTACCATGTTACTTGAAAACTGTGGTCTGCTTAACCCCTTCACCCCCCCCCCACTAAAACACCCTAATGACCGGGCCATTTTTTGCAATTCTGACCAGTGTCACTTTGACAGGTTATAACTCAGGAACGCTTCAACGGATCCTGGCGATTCTGAGAATGTTTTTCGTGACATATTGTACTTCATGTCAGTGGTAAATTTAGGCCGATATTTTTTGCGTTTATTTGTGAAAATTTAGGAAATTTTGCAAAAATTTTGAAAATTTCAAATTTTGAAAATTTATGCCTATAAATCTGAGAAATATGTCACACAAAATAGTTACTAAATAACATTTCCCACTTGTCTACTTTACATCAGCGCAATTTTCGTAACAAAATTTTTTTCCGTTAGAAAGTTAGAAGGGGTCAAAGTTCATCAGCAATTTCTCATTTTTCCAACAAAATTTACAAACGAATTTTTTTTAGGGACCACATCACATTTGAGGTGACTGAGAGGCCGAGGTGACAGAAAATACCCAAAAGTGACCCCATTCTAAAATCTGCACCCCTCACTCTGCTCAAAACCACATCCAAGAAGTTTATTAACCCTTTAGGTGCTTCACAGCAACCAAAGCAATGTGGAAGGAAAAAAATGAAAATTTTACTTTTTAAAACACAAAAATGTTACTTTAGCCATAAAATTTTAAATTTTCACAAGGGAGAAAAGAGAAAGTGCACCCTACAATTTATTGTGCATTTTCTCCTGAGTACGCAGATACACCGTATGTGGTAAAAATCAATTGTTTGGGCGTACGGCAGAGTTCGAAAGGGAAGGAGCGCCATTTGAATTTTTGACTGCAAAATTAGCTGCACTCATTAGCGGACGCCATGTCGGGTTTGAAGACCCCCTGAGGTGCCTAAACAATGGAGCTACCCCACAAGTGACCCCATTTTGGAAACTAGAGCCCTCAAATAATTTTTCTAGATGTTTGGTGAGCACTTTGAACCCCTGGGGGCTTCACAGAAGTTTATAACGTTGAGCCGTGAAAAGAAAAAAATAAAAATTGTTATCACTAAACTGTTGCTTCAACTAGGTAGCTTTTTTTCACAAGGGTATCAGTAAAAAAAGCACCATGAAATTTATAGTGCATTTTTTCCTGAGTACGACGATACCTCATATGTGGTGGAAAGTAATTGTTTGGGCGCATGGCGGGGCTCAGAAGAGAAAGAGCACCATTTGACAGCAAAATTGGTTGGAATCATTAGCTGACGTAATGTTGCATTTGGAGACCCCCCTGAGGTGCCTAAACAATGGATCTCCCCCACAAGTGACCCCATTTTGGAAACTAGACCCCTCAAGGAATTTATCTAGATGTTTAGCGAGCCCCAAGGGGCTCCACACAAGTTGATAATGTTGAGCCATGAATACAGTTTTTTTTTTTTCACCACAAAACTGTTACTTGAACCAGGTAGCTTTTTTTTTCCACAAGGGTATCAGGAAAAAATGTACCATAAAACGTATTGTGCAATTTCTCCTGAGTACGACGATACCTCATATGTGGTGGAAAGTAATTGTTTGGGCGCATGGCAGGGCTCAGAAGAGAAAGCGTACCATTTGACAGCAAAATTGGTTGGAATCATTAGCGGACGCCATGTCATGTTTGGAGACCCCCTATGGTGCCTAAAGAGTGGAGCTCCCTCACAAGTGACCCCATCCGCTCAAGGAAATTATCTAGATGTTTGGTGAGCCCCTTGCACCCCCAGGGGCTCCACAGAAGTTGATAACGTTGAACCGTGAAATTTTTTTATTTTTTTTTTAACCACAAAATTTTTGCATCAACCAGGTAGCTTTTTTTTTTACAACGGTATCAGGAAAAACTGCACCATAAAACGTCTTGTGCAATTTTTTCTGAGTACGCAGATACCTCATATGTGGTGGAAATAAAATTGTTTGGGCATATGGTGGGGCTCAGAAGAGAAGGAACGCCATTTGACTTTGCAAACGCACAGACGCGGTGCACTGATCGACCGCTGCAGGACGCACATTCGGATGAGATACAAAAAGCGTCGGTGATACGGAAAAAAAGAAAAAGTCACGCCAAAAATTGAGCAGGGATGCAGATCCGCTATCTGCATCCCTGATCAGCGCTCGGCGAGACGCACGGATGGATGCGATACAAAAAGCGTCGCGGATACGGAAAAAGTCACGCCAAAAATTGAGCAGGGATGCAGATACGTTATCTGCATCCCTGATCAGCAATTGGCGGGACGCACGGACAGATGTGATACAAAATGCGCTGGGGATACGGAAAAAAAAAAAAAGTCACACCAAAAATTGACCACGGATGCAGATCCATTATCTGCATCCGTGATCAGTGCTCGGCGGGACGCACGGACGGATGAGGTGTAAAAATGGACAGAATACAGGGGGAAAAAAAAAGTTATACTCACAGTACCCAGAGGAGTAGCAGGAGGAACAGAAGGCAAGCGAGATAGATAGCTGTACAGGAGCCGCAGGCAGGACGTTGGACAGATCAGCAGAAGACCCAGGAAGAAGGACCCAGAGATGGAGGCAGATGTGATCGGGCCAGTGAAGAAATCGGACGACCCGGTGAAGGCAGGTAAAAGGACGTCAAGGGGAGAGGGGAGGGGGAGAGCAGAGGGGAGGGGGAGAGCAGAGGGGAGGGGGAGAGCAGAGGGGAGGGGGAGAGCAGAGGGGAGGGGGAGAGCAGAGGGAGGGGGGGCGAGAGAGCAGAGGGAGGGGGGGCGAGAGAGCAGAGGGGGATACCGGAGAGCAGAGGGGGATACCGGAGAGCAGAGGGGGATACCGGAGAGCAGAGGGGGATACCGGAGAGCAGAGGGGGATACCGGAGAAGGAAGGAAGGAAGGAAGGAAGGAAGGAAGGAAGGAAGGAAGGAAGGAAGGAAGGAAGGAAGGAAGGAAGCAGATGACAGAGGAGGTAGGCAGATCGCAGGGGGAGCAGATCGGGATGTCGGGGAGCAGATCGGGATGTCGGGGGGGGGGGGAGAGATTGGGGGGGCAGGGGCCATAACGGGAGCGCGCACGGGCTGGAAGAAGAGTGCAATACTCACGTGGAGCAGGCAAGAAGACGGTGACATTAGCGGCGGCAGCGGTGGCGTGGTACCACAAGTACCAGCCACTCCACGCTGCAGACATGTTGGGGGAGGGTCCCCAGACCAGGACAGGCCTGGGGAGGGCGGCCACCTGCAGATCAGACCACCCCACTGCACACTGATTGGAGCGATTGCACGTCATAGCACGATCGCTCCAATCGGTGCTGCAGGGGCTGGGAGCGGCATGTTTGAGATCCACCTATGATTTGCTGTAGCTGCTACAACAGATCATAGCAGGATCTCATAGTATCGCACTAATTCGGGCATTATTTTTGCCGAAATCAGTGTGAATGTTGTGGTTGGTGGTTCAGATTTGAACAGCCAATCACAACGATCGTCGATGGGGGGTTGCGATGCCACCCCCCCTGGAGTCAAGCAAAGGTCCCCTGCTGTAAGAAACAGCAGGGGACATCATTTGAAAGCCGTTGCTATGGCCACGGCAATCAAATGAAGTTTAGGCAGTAAAATTATGTCCCTGGTCGTTAAGTCACGTTAAAATAGGACGTAATTTTACTGCCCGCGGTCGTGAAGGGGTTAATATTGTGGAACATCCAGTTTTCCTTTTATTGGGCTCACCTGGCAAACTAATTATCACAGGTATCGGAGATTGATTTCAGTGATCCAAAGAAACCTGAGACACAATGCCATCAATGAGTTTCATTGAAAAAAAATAAATAAATAAATTTAAAATCGCTATGACACTTAAATCCAATTTGCATAATAATTTGGAACATGGTGTAGAATTACCAGTCATATGCCAACTCTGCCTGCACAAGAGCAACCGAAGGCCACCAATAGCCCAAACCTGTACAATAAACAGCAGGCTCGTCCCCACGCGGTTTGGGCCAAAACAAGAACGCAGGTTTATGCATTTTATAGTAGAATGATGAAGAATTATCTTTTGTAACTTCCCCAGCAGAGAATATATATGATGGACAAAACCATTTATAAGACCTGGTACCATCATTACCACACATCAGGTCATCTGTGGACTATAGGGGGTCACAGGAAAAAAAACTGAGCCAAATGGGCCACTGTTAGATGTTGTACTCACACTCGGATGTCCGGCCACGGTAATTACTTCGGCTACAGCTTTCTTAACAGAATCGGGATCTCGGACATCGCACTGAACAGCATGGACCTATGGAAGAAAAGAAAAAACTGTGGAAAATTGTGACCTCGTGTTGTACCTGCAGTATTATACCCAGTTATATCCGATATGGGGTCAACAATGCGACCAGGTCCAGATATAGATGAATGGACATGTAAACAAGCAAGTGCAGGAGTAATAGAGCGATTGTACAGCTGATAACATTCCAGAGGATGCT
The DNA here is from genome assembly GCF_048569485.1 of Anomaloglossus baeobatrachus. Classification (NCBI taxonomy): domain Eukaryota; kingdom Metazoa; phylum Chordata; class Amphibia; order Anura; family Aromobatidae; genus Anomaloglossus; species Anomaloglossus baeobatrachus. Next base: position 91,740,600 of record NC_134358.1, read on the forward strand.
AAAGTCATACTCCGCTCAGTGACCCTCCACCACTCCCACGTAGACTCTTCCTAGCCCCCCCTACCCCCGCCCCACATCCTGGGCCCGGCACTCCCAGACAACAAAAACGTCAGCGGTGATGGCAGAGCGGTGGGAAGGGGCGTCAGTGAAAATCACCTTATTTCCAGTTTCCGATGAGATTTCAGCAGCAGTTGCTTTCAAAACATCCAATTTCCTGAAAACAAAAATGAAAATAATGTGGTAAAATGATCACTTTTAGCCAAAGAAAACTATTTTGATTGAAGTTGAGAATAGACGGCTCTGGGGTAAAATGGGAGGTTCTGCAGGTCCCAGGAGACTGTAGTACAAGGCCTCGCCTCTCCTGATAATTGGAAATGAGCACATTTACTATGTAAGTTAATATTGATACCATCACTTAGGGTGCATTTTCCTGTGCCCAGCAGATGAGCAAACTGATCATTATTTAACAAGGGACCCGTCAGCTCATTCATGCCGCACAAATCACGGGCAGCAGGAATCTGAGCCTGGCTGCAAGATTGGAGCCAAGTATTTTTTACTCTTAAAAGGGAACCTGTCACCAGTTTTTTGCCCTATAAGCTGCGGCCACCACCACTGGTTTCTTATATACAGCATTCTAACACCTGTGGTGATGGCCGCAGCTTATAGGGCAAAAAACTGGTGACAGGTTCCCTTTAAATGCTTTGAAGTTTCAGAGTAAACCTGGTTAGAAGATCCGGTTGGAAACCATAGAAAGACAAGACTAGACCAGTGCGGACCTCGGCCCAAAGCTACAGTAGGTGATTGACAGATCTATCCTATGTGTGCACATCAGGAAAGATTGGTCAATCAACTGCAGTGGTGCGGGAAGCAGATAGCTAGAGACGGCACCGGACTACTCCCATCTCTGCCAATTGTCCCAGGTCAGATCTTTAACTATATTTTCTCTGAACAGACCAATCTCGAAATCATGCTGCCTGCGATTTGGGCATTTACAGTCATAAGCTCTCCTTTTCATTTTATATGAAATAAATAGTGTATATTTGGCTGTATTGCAGTTTGTGTATTAATGAATTCTCCTACCTCTGCTCTCGCCGGTGTTCAGCCCCGTTCTGCTCCTCTTCTCAGTGATGTCACCTCTGCAGACTCGCCAGGTCACTACATGACTTGGAAGTGACTTATGTAGGTCTATGAAGTGTCAGATCAAGGCTTCTTATATTTATGATGTAAGAGAGACTTTTGGGTCACTCATTGAACAGAAAGTGAACCGGATAATCTGAAGAGCAGTGACGTCACCGAGAAATGGAGCAGAATAGTGCTGGATACCAGAGAGAGCAGAGGTAGGCGAATATATTAATTGACACACTAAATGTACATTCACTCACACACACAAGTTTGGGCACCCCTATTAATGTTAACCTTTTTTCTTCATAACAATTTGGGTTTTTGCAACAGCTATTTCAGTTTCATATATCTAATAACTGATGGACTGAGTAATATTTCTGGATTGAAATGAGGTTTATTGTACCAACAGAAAATGTGCAATCCGCATTTAAACAAAATTTGACCGGTGCAAAAGTATGGGCACCTCAACATAAAAGTGACATTAATATTTTGTAGATTCTCCTTTTGCAAAAATCACAGCCTCTAGTCACTTCCTGTAGCTTTTAATGAGTTCCTGGATCCTGGATGAAGGTATATTTGACCATTCCTGTTTACAAAACAATTCCAGTTCAGTTAAGTTTGATGGTCGCCAAGCATGGACAGCATGCTTCAAATCATCCCACAGATGTTCAATGATATTCAGGTCTGGGGACTGGGATGGCCATTCCAGAGCATTGTAATTGTTCCTCTGCATGAATGCCTGAGTAGATTTGCAGCGGTGTTTTGGATCATTTTCTTGCTGAAATATCCATCCCCTGCGTAACTTCAACTTCGTCACTGATTCTTGCACATTATTGTCAAGAATCTGCTGATACGGAGTTGAATCCATGCGACCCTCAACTTTAACAAGATTCCCGGTGCCGGCATTGGCCACACAGCCCCAAAGCATGATGGAACCTCCACCAAATTTTACTGTGGGTAGCAAGTGCTTTTCTTGGAATGCCGTGTTTTTTTGCCTCCATGCATAACACCTTTTTGTATGACCAAACAACTCAATCTTTGTTTCATCAGTCCACAGGACCTTCTCCCAAAATGTAACTGGCTTGTCCAAATGTGCTTTTGCATACCTCAGGCGACTCTGTTTGTGGCGTCCTTGTAGAAAATGCTTCATTTGCATCACTTTCCCATACAGCTTCTCCTTGTGCAATGTGTGCTGTATTGTTGACCGATGCACATTGACACCATCTGCAGCAAGATGATGCTGCAGGTCTTTGGAGGTGGTCTGTGGATTGTCCTTGACTGTTCTCATCATTCTTCTTCTCTGCCTTTCTGATATTTTTCTTGGCCTGCCACTTCTGGGCTTAACAAGAACTGTACCTGTGTTCTTCCATTTCCTTACTATGTTCCTCACAGTGGAAACCGACAGTTTAAATCTCTGAGACAACTTTTTGTATCCTTCCCCTGAACAACTATGTTGAATAATCTTTGTTTTCAGATAATTTGAGAGTTGTTTTGAGGAGCCCATGATGCCACTCTTCATAGGAGATTCAAATAGGAGAACAACTTGCAAGTGGCCACCTTAAATACCTTTTCTCATGAAACCTGCCTATGAAGTTCAAAGCTCAATGAGGTTACAAAACAAATTTAGTGCTTTAGTAACTCAGTAAAAAGTAGTTAGGAGTGTTCAAATCAAGAAATTGATAAGGGTGCCCATACTTTTGCACCGGTCAAATTTTGTTTAAATGTGGATTGCACATTTTCTGTTAGTACAATAAACCTCATTTCAATCCAGAAATATTACTCAGTCCATCAGTTATTAGAAATATGAAACTGAAATAGCTGTTAGCAAAAACCTAAATTGTTATAAAGAAAAAATGTTAACATTAATAGGGGTGCCCAAACTTTTTCATATTACTGTATATAACATGGGAGTGCTTCTGAGCATTTTTCACTTGGGAACACTGAGCATTTTTCTCATAGGGGGCACCGGACCCCCCTGACAATCCCAACTGAGCAGCTCACCTGCTGGATATCACGCACTCGGCACCCAATCTGGACAGGGCTGTCGTCATTCCTTTTCCCAGGCCTGTGCCGCCTCCTGTAATAAAGGCCACTTTCCCTTTGAATGTATCAGGCGGTAGCATCACATTCTGAAGTGGGGGATAGAATTTGGCTTGAGGGTCTTCTTTGCTCTCGCCTGATAAGACCGGTGATCCATTGCTGAATACCTGAGAGCATAAAGAAGTGATTAGTATGGGGCACACAGGAATCCCTGGTGGACATGAAATAATAGGAGGCGTAAAACTCTTTTACAATAAAGTGAAACGAACGTCGTCCTGGAATTTGTATGTAACCAGCCCAGAGCGGGCGGCCGATCATGATCATTCCAGCAAAGTTTAAATTACATTTTTTTTTTTTGCCCATTTTGCAGCATGAATTGCACAGATCTGCAGACAGCGGTATGTTTTAGATTAGAATAGACGCCATCATACGACTTCTACTCTGCGATTTCACCCAAAAGCTAAAGTTTCAGACTTTCAATCAAAGTGACTTTTCAATTTAATTGAAAAATGTAAAACCTTCATGGTCGCCTCATCTGTCAATTAGAAGAGAAAAGAGTCTCACGGACCGGAGACAAGGATCAGTTTACAACGGATGAATGCATGGATCAATGAAATTCTATGGATCAGTATTAGGGATGATCGAATACCTCAAATATTCGACGTTGCGAATGTTTTCCGAATAGGTTGCCGCTGTGCAAATACTCGATGCGCAATGTAAGCATATGGGAAGCCCGAATAGTTCTGAATAGTTGTTAGTTATTCGGGTTTCTCATAGACTTAAGGCCACTTTACACGCTGCGATATCGGTACCGATAACGCTAGCGTGGGTACCTGCCCCCATCTGTTGTGCGACACGGGCAAATCGCTGCCCGTGCCACACAACATTGCCCAGACCCATCACACGTACTTACCTGCCCGACGACGTCGCTGTGACCGGCGAACCGCCTCCTTTCTAAGGGGGCGGTTCATTCAGCATCACAGCGACGTCACAGCTGCGTCACTGAACCACCGCCCAATAGAAGCGGAGGGGCGGAGATGAGCGGGACGAACATCCCGCCCACCTTCTTCCTTTCGCATAGCGGCTGGGAGGCAGGTAAGGTGAGGTTCCTCCGGTGTCACACGGAGCGATGTGTGCTGCCGCAGGAACGACGAACAACTTTGTTACTGCTGCAGTAACGATTTTTGAGAATGGACCCCCATGTCACCGATGAGCGATTTTGCAACGATGCAAAAACGCTCATAGGTGTCACACGCAACGGCATCGCTAATGCGGCCGGATGTGCGTCACAAATTCCGTGACCCCAACGAGTTCGCATTAGCGATGTCGTAGCGTGTAAACCCCCCTTTACATTGCACATTGAATATTTGCAAATAGTCGAATAGTGGCAACCTGTTCGGAAAATATTCGCGAAGCCGAATATTTGAGGTATTCGATCATCTCTAATCAGTATGTGGTCTGAGGAAGGGGGGGGGGGGGGAACCATGGACGTGTGAAAAAGGGGGAAACCATGGATGTATGAATGCGGCTTCTCTAATCCTCAATCCCCTTGTTTTAATGAAACCATATAACCGGTCACTACACGTCAAATGTCTTCTGAATGTTCATCTGCACTGAAGGACACTACAGAGGAGGCATCTATGGAGAATGGAAGGCCCGAGAGCAGAAATAAAAAGGTTTGGCCCTCGTGGCACAATATGTACTAGCGATAGTCGTATTACTCACAGGCCGACAAAAGTGATCACAGAAAGCTCTGCCGCATCCTTTTAAAGCGCAGTGTCCTCAGAGCTTGAGAATTAAAAGCCATTACACATCCTCTCACTAAAATAAGGACACAAAATGTCAAGGCCAGAGTGAAAATTGCTCAGAAATGGAAGCGTAGACGTCATCTTGTAAGTAGAGGATATGTCGGAGAAAAAACACAAGACATTCAGAAGAAAAAGGTCACTGGTGTTAGGTAGTGAAGCCATTTCAAGTGACATCTGGGTGTACAAAAAAAAAAATCTAATTAAGAAAATGATAAGGAGGAAAATATGATTCATCCATCAATGGGCAAATGCTAGGTGTACATTTTTAATATAGACAGTAATTTTCCTAGATCATGAGGGTGGGGGATAAAAAGTAAATGTGGCATGGTACAGACCTACCTGCTATCACAATGTTGTTTGCAATTTTTTTTCTATCGCACATCAAATCATTCATGCTGATCCAAGGCTTAGAGGAGGAGGCAGAACATTGAGCGCTCACCCAAGGGTTCACTCACACTTGTGTATGGGGGGGGAAAAGGGGGGGGGGGGGTTGGAATTTAAGAAAAGTGTGTATGAAACTCATTGACTTTGCTCGAAATAGGAAATTCTCAATTTTTTGCCATCATGGTGTCACAAGTGTGCCATGAATAACCGACAGTCTTGTAGAAGGTCATAGTGTTCGGCTACCCAAACTGCTCTCTAACTTTCCCTTCTTAGGGATTATCTCTTTAGGGCCTTGCAGATTTCCTCACTTTTTCAGCTGTTAATCTTCAGCACTTCCCCTTGTGTCTTTAAATACCTTCATTCCCCCTAACGCTGTGCTGGTTATAGGTCTAATATCCTTAACAAGTCTTCAGTGAAAGAAGTCAGCTTGTAGTCATCTGGAGAAACTTTGTTGCTGCATTTCCTCTCCCTGAGTCATCTGGGGAGAAGTTATTTACTTGCCAAGTTTGTGATTCCTGTGTGTTCTTTAGGGCTTAGTGGGGTTGACTAAGCGCTCATCCCATCCGTTCCTAGGACCTATTTCAGGGTCAGGTATCCGACTGTGCAGAACCTATCTAGGGTTCTGAGATAAGCCAGGGGCCAATGGTGGGTTTGGTCACCATTTCCCCCTTCCCCAGACACAGGGTTTACCTTCCCTTTCACTTGGTACTTTCCAATATCTAGGGTGACACATCACATCACTAAGAGCATTCTCTTAGTTTTCACGGTTCACTGTTATTTCCCTTTTAGCCATTTTACATTTTTTTCTATGAGGACAGCTGGTGTCACATGGAGCAATGCACAGAGCCTTAGCACAGCACAAGGCCAACCGGGGGTCAAAAGGAGCAACGTACAGAGCCTCCGCACAAGGCCAACCAGGGGGGTCAAATGGAGCAATATACAGAGCCTCAGCACAAGGACAAGCGGGGGGGGGGGGGGGGTCAAATGGAGCAACAGACAGAGCCTCAGCACAAGGCCAACCGGGGGGTCAAATGGAGCAATGTACAGAGCTTCAGCACAAGGACAACCGGGAGGGGGGGGCAAATGGAGCAATGCACAGAGCTTCAGGACAAGGCCAACCGGGGGTCAAATGGAGAAATGCACAGAGCCTCAGCACAAGGACAACCGGAGGTCACATGGAGCAATGCACAGAGCTTCAGGACAATGCCAACCGGGGATGGGGGGGGGGTCCACAAGGAGCAATGCACAGGATCTCAGCACAAGGACAACCGGAGGTCACATGGAGCAATGCACGGAGCTTCAGGACAAGGCCAACCGGGGATTTGGGGGGGGGGGGGGGGTCACATGGTGCAATGTACAGAGCCTAAGCACAAGGACAACTGGGGGTCACATGGAGCAATGTACAGAATCTCAGCACAAGGACCTCCATGGTCCCATTGAGCAACACAGAGACCCTTAGCATAAGGACGACTGGTGTTACACGGAGCAATGCACAGAGCCTTAGTACAAGGTACAGCGAGCGCAGATGCTGAATCCCATCCACAGTCACAGGACATCACTGCATGGGGAAGTTTCTGAATGGAGGCGATGAAGCGTTTAATTAAAATCTTACTTGTACCTTAAGGACATGTTTGTTAGTAATTTGATGTCCTTGAAATGATAACTGCATGCATAGTGAAAACGCTGAGGCATCAGCCTGCTGCATAGTAAACTAGGACAAGCAAACTGAGGGCAGCCGGATCAGCGTCCACACCACACGATCCCCGCTTATCACCGCACACCAGGGATATACAGTCCAGAACCACTGAGGTCATGTGTGCAAGAAACTCATTTACCAGCAATGCAAAATCATGGGTTATATGGAAGCAGGAAGAAACTCCGTACTGTACATAGATCATATTCAGATCTGCAAGGCTGAATTTCTTAATCTACTACCATATTATATCTGCAATCACACGTGAAAAATCTTTAGACAGGTGTGGAAGAAAAAAAAAAAAAATTTTAGACGTGTTAGGCTATGTGCCCACGTTGCGTTGTGTCCCTGTAGAAATTTCTGCAGCGATTTGAACAGCACACGTGCGCTTCAAATCGCTGCGTTAATAAAAGCAGTGAAAGCCGATTTCATGCGCTCTGGATGCAGCCCCCACCATAGACAGAGCGGGACCTGCATCCAAAGCGCACGGAATAAGTGACATGTTGCTTTTTAGAACGCAGCATGCAAATCGCTGCATTTTAAAACGTGCGCATAGAAAATTCATAATCTTCATAGATTTCCTGCGTCCCTGCACAAAGTGGCACTGCCTCTCTCCTGAGGAAGAGCTGCAGCTGCTCTCAGGCTTCAGGGTGTCCAATTTGTCTAAGGCCTCGTTCACACATGCGTGTCTCCGGTACATATGACATCCGTTTTCACACGTCCCGGAGACACGGACACACGTAAACCCTTAAATTCAATGGGTTTTGTCACACATCCGTGGGTTCACACACTGTGTATAGCATGCGTGCATCCATGTGCTCCACACGGCGATATGTAAGTTTTCTGCCAACACGGGTGTTACATGGACCGCACACTGATGTGATCCATGTGACCGGTACCAGAGAACACAGAGGTCACATAAAAATAAAAGAAGTTTTAGATTTACCTGTCTCTGCTGTTGCTTCCGCACCTGCTCATTACATATTCACTGCACTCGCCAGAGACAGGTAAGCATACAAGTCCATGCTGTCCTTGTGCTATCCGGATGTCACATGTAGAACACACATGTATGCACCTTCACCATGGAATGTGCAAAACACAAACGTTTTGCACGGTTGTGTGAAGGAGGCCTAAAGGAAGGGGACAGTAAAGTGGCTGCTGACTGCCCAGAGGGATTGTATTACATTATGTCAGGCAATCCCCAGGAGAGGCAGTGCTGATAGAACTGGAACGGTGCCATGACTGGAGGCGAGTAGAAGTGCGATTTTACAAGGGGAAAACATACAACATGCAAACCTTTGGTCTTCAAAACAGCATAAAATTATTATAGATACACTTGAACACAGTTTTTGAAGGAACTCAGAAGAGAGGTTGCTCCAAATATCTTGGAGAGCCACAGATCGTCCTGAAGCTTCTGTCCCTTCATATAATCACAGACAGAGTGGATGATGTTGCGGTCAGGGCCATATCATCACTTCCACAACTTTTTGCTCTTCTTTATACTGAATTTAGATATATGTATATCATACTGGTGCTGCAGGTTTTAGTAAATTTGTGGTGTAGAGAAAAAAAAAAAAGTTTTATTAGAGAAGTAAACAAGGGAGGTTTGGTGCATGTTTCCCGTTTCCAAGTGCACGGTGCACCCCTTCACCCCCCCCCCCGCCAATTACCATCTTTCGGCCCTCTCCTTATTGTCATCGGCAGCATTAGTTTCGGATCGCTGTCTGATCTCAGTGAGTCCAGCACACACTGACACTGCAGGATATGAGAGTACAGTGTCAGTGTGTCCAGGTGCGTTCATGTCCCTCTCTTCAGTATAGCAGTCACTCGCTGCACACAGGGATATACGGCCATTGTTGACAGACAAGGGAGATGAGCGCAGGTACACACCGACACTGCATGTGCTCTATACACTTAGATCAGGCAGCGATCTAAGGATAGTTTCACATATGCGTTGTTTTGACGGAAACAGAACCCATCACAGATGCAGTACAGGTCATTTATTTACAGTGGAAGTGCGACATCATGCGGACACATGCGGGTAGTGTATGAAGCACACATCAGCATGGTGTCGCACTTCCACTGTAAATAAAATGACCTGTACTGCATCTATGATGGGTTCCGTTTCCGTCAAAACAACGCAAATGTGAAACTACCCTAAAGCGAAGGCCGACAGCACGAGGCATGGGGGAGAAGGATGATAATTAAGGGGACAGATCACTGCGCTGAAGCCCCTTGTTTACTTTAATAATAATAATAATAATAATAATAATAATAATAATAATAATAATCTTTATTTCTATAGCGCCAACATATTCCGTAGCGCTTTACAATTCAGGAGGATCATATACAAACAAGTAACAGTTATAGAAATACAATATTTAGAGGGGAAAAAAAAAAATACAACCCTGCTCGTGAGAGCTTACAATCTACAATGAGATGGGGGGAGAGGCAAGGTTCAAGTGCTTATTTACAATGACAATCCAACCATCTCACGGAAATGGGGCTGGATAATGGTTTCCTGGACCAGTGGGCCCGAGCCTTGAGATGCCTTTTGGGTGCCATGGAGTTTGATGTGGAGCTATGTTGTGAGAGGTTGTAGAGGGACTATGTGAATCGAATCTGATTAGGGAGTGTGATAGGCCGCCCTAAAAAGATGCGTCTTTAGGGTGCGTCTGAAGCTGAGTAAGTTGTGATTTGTCCTAACTTCTTGGGGTAGAGCGTTCCAGAGGGTTGGTGCAGCTCGGAAGAAGTCTTGGATCCGGGAGTGGGAGGTTCGAATTAGTGTGGATGTTAGTCGAAAGTCGCTTGCAGAGCGTACATACTTTATATGTAATATAACAATTTTTCTATATAGCAAATTTACATAGCTCTTCAGGACCAGTATGACCTCTATAAAAGGCCTAAATAGTTGAATTTCAGATTTGGAGGGGGCTGACAGGTTCCCCTTAAGGACATGAGCTGAATGTTTTGGGTCTTTGTTCCGCAGCAGAATAAATTTGGAGCTTAAAGCTGTGTCCACGGTAGAATGTTGCTGCGGATTTTTCTGCATCAAAATCCGCGGCTTTCCTGCAAAATCCGCACCTTTTCAAAGGTTCGGATTTGCCGCGGATTTTTTTCTTTTTTTTTTTTTCCAATTTTAAGCCAAAATCTGGATCAAAATCCGCAACAATAATTGACATGTTGCAGATTTTTCCGGATCAAAATCCGCCGCGGAAAAATCCGCAGCATGGGCACAGCATTTACAAAATGCCATAGAAATGGCTGGGAAGTGCCGCTGCTGCAGATTTTCGGAAAATCCGCGGCTTTTCCGCGAGAAATCCGCGGCAAAATCCGCGCATTTTCCGCAGCGTGGGCACATAGCCTTAGGAGGACAAAAAAAAAACAAAAAAAAAAAAAAAAAAAACAAACACACACAAGTCTACCCAGAAAACAACAAATTTGTCTGATTCAACGCAACTGAACTGGTTAATGAAAATAGACAGTGCATTCTGGGTAGTTCAGTGAGCTCACCGTTTTTTCAAAGACTATTCAACAGATTGAAAAACATCACTTTTTTGGGTGGGTGGGGCGAGGGGAATGAGGAAAAACTTATCAAACTGATTCTAAAAGTTGACACATGGGTCAAAGACTGAAAAACCTGGTCTTTAAAAAAAAAAAGTCTGTTCATGAGAAACAAAAAACAAACATGTTTAAATGAGGCTTAAAAAGGGTTATTCCCACCTCGGAGAGCCTATCCCAGTATGTAGTAGGTGTAATAATAATAAATATTAGCAAATACCTCACAATTAGAAATGTAGTATAGTTCTCCTGATATAGCCATGTCTCTTACCTCATGTGCAGAGCATTGCATATAGTTGCTAATGGCCGTAACCATGGATACCTATCTGCAATGCCCTGCACATGAGGTAAGAGACATGGCTATATCAGGAGAACTATACTATACTACATTTCTAATTGGGAGGTAATTGGTATTATTATTATTACACCTTATTATGGGAATACTCCTTTAATTAACATAAGTAACATACCACTTATGGAAGGTTTTTCTATTCAGAAACTGTTGTGTCCCATGAATGGGAACAACCTGTTGTATATAATTCTTGCATTGCATATTTTTCCTCCTATCAGGAAATTCCTTATTGTTACTAGGTAGATTAGACTGTATGAAGTTTGTCCCTATGTACCTCCCTTAGTTGGCTTCTGTATAGAATGCTCCTCCCTTCTCCTTCAGTTTAGTGTAGAGGAACCATTACTGAAGAGACATGTCTACAACCCTGTACAGATTATTCCTTTTCATCTGCCTTTACTTTGTACTTAATACAAGATTCTAGAAGAAAACTACAGCGTTTCTCCTTGTCTTCCTACAAGTCATCGTTGGGCTGAGTTAACACTATCTGTGGAAGCCGGTAGAGTGAGTAAAACCATACAGTTATCTAAGGGACTGATAATTAGAGCGGTTGGATTCACTCACCCTGCTGATGGAGTCAAAGAGAGCACTCTCCCTACCTGCTCTAAAGCAACAAGAGGAAGACAGGGACTCACACTTACATTACAGTGAAAGATCTAAGCGGTTGACCAAACCAACATGGAAGGTTAAAGAGAACCTAGAAACAGCAAGAAGTGAACTGCACACCCAGGCAGCATTACTGTGGCAAAGAGTGCAAAAACAAGTGACTGTTTTATCTGGGCCCGGTGCTCATGAGCTACCACCAGAGGGAGCCCTGGAACAACTGTACTCAGCATACAGGTCCTACAAAGAGATTTGTAAAAAATATTCCTCTACCCTGCTGAGATCAAATACGTCTGAGTCTGAAAAAGAACTACAGGACTTTCAACAGCTTAATGCTGAACGAGACCGCACCGTGTGCGACATTGTGAGCGAGACTGAAGCAAAAATTGCGCAAATGTCAGGAGCGGCATCTTACAAATCCAGGTCCGTTAAGACCTCAAGGCACTCACTCAAATCAGGCTCATCAAGGTACTCAACCCTCAGCGAGCAGCTCATAAAGGTGCGCGCTGAAGCAGAAACAACAAAAGTACACGCCATCTTCGCCCAGAGAGAAGCAGAGATGAAAGCAGAATCTGCACGCAGAGAAGCAGAGATGAAAGCAGAATCTGCACGCAAAGAAGCAGAATCTGCACGCAGAGAAGCAGAAATTGAAGCCCTTCAGAAGGAATGTGAACATGTGGTGGCCATGGCAAGGCTAAAGGTCTTTGAGCAAGCTCTGGGTGGGAGCCAAGAAGGCAGCGCCAGTTTGTGTGATCTCGATACAGAAGACTCACTTAAGCGTACAAGAGACATACCTCCCAACTTTCAAAGAAGGAAAAGAGGGACAAAGTTTGCGGCGCGCGTAGCGCGCCGCGGCAAATTTTTAGGCCACGCCCCCTAACCACACCCATTTCACAGTCACGCCCATATCCACTCCCCATCCACACCCATTCAGCACAAACACGCAGGCAGCCGGCGGGCCTCCAGCACGGACACGCAGGCAGCCGGCGGGCCTCCAGCACGGACACGCAGGCAGCCGGCGGGCCTCCAGCACGGACACGCAGGCAGCCGGCGGGCCTCCAGCACGGACACGCAGGCAGCCGGCGGGCCTCCAGCACGGACACGCAGGCAGCCGGCGGGCCTCCAGCACGGACACGCAGGCAGCCGGCGGGCCTCCAGCACGGACACGCAGGCAGCCGGCGGGCCTCCAGCACGGACACGCAGGCAGCGGGCCTCCAGCACGGACACGCAGGCAGCCGGCGGGCCTCCAGCACGGACACGCAGGCAGCGGGCCTCCAGCACGGACACGCAGGCAGCCACAGTGAGGCGGCCGGTCGCCCGCACAGTGAGGCGGCCGGCCGCCTTCACAGACAGGCGGCGGGCCGCCCGCACAGAGAGGCGGCCAGCCGCCCGCACAGAGAGGCGGCCGGCCGCCCGCACAGAGAGGCGGCCGGCCGCCCGCACAGACAGGCGGCGGGGGGCGCCCGCACAGACAGGCGGCAGGGGGGCGCCCGCACAGACAGGCGGCAGGGGGGCGCCCGCACAGACAGGCGGCAGGGGGGCGCCCGCACAGACAGGCGGCAGGGGGGCGCCCGCACAGACAGGCGGCAGGGGGGCGCCCGCACAGACAGGCGGCAGGGGGGCGCCCGCACAGACAGGCGGAGGGTGGCGCCCGCACAGACAGGCGGCGGGTGGCGCCCGCACAGACAGGCGGCGGGCCGACCGCACAGACAGGCGGCGGGCCGACCGCACAGACAGGCGGCGGGCCGACCGCACAGACAGGCGGCGGGCCGACCGCACAGACAGGCGGCCGGCCGCACAGACAGGCGGCCGGCCGACCGCACAGACAGGCTCCGGCCGGGGGTGAGGGGGGAGGGAGGGAAATCAGCGCTGGGGAGATTAGTTTACTGTACCAGCAGCAGCACAGGCAGCGCTCCTCTCTATGCCACGTGTACTAGGATGGTAGGAGGGAAAAGCAGGGAGGCGGAGAGAGAGTGGGTGGGCGGAGCCCAGGAGCCGGCCGTCCCGCCCGTGGCAACGGGACAAACAACGTAAAGCGTGAAAGTCCCGCTGTATCCGGGACGGTTGGGAGGTATGCAGCATGTTAGAATGTGTACATAAGATCCCGCTGGTGGTGGCCGCAGCTTATAGGCCCCAAATCTGGTGACAGGTTCCCTTTAAAGTGAACCTGTCAGGTGCAATATGCACTCAGAGCCAGGAGCAGTTCTGGGCACATATTGCTAATCCCTGCCTAACCGTCCCTGTATACACTAGCATAGATAAAGAGATCAAGAACAAATATTTTTAAAGATCTTATATCTTATGCTAATGAGCGCGGGGACTAGTCACAAGGGCGTTACTTCACTTGGCTAGTCGGCTCGCATAGCATGTTAGCATGTTATTACGCCCCTGTGTGAGTACTAACACGCTATATGAGCCGACTAGCCAAGTGAAGTAACGCCCTTGGGACTAGTCCCCGCGCTAATTAGCATAAGATATAAGCTCTTTAAAAATACTTTTTCTATAGATGCCTTTATCTATGCTAGTGTATACAGGGACAGTTAGGGAGGGATTAGCAATATACACCCAGAACTGCTCCTGGCTCTGAGTGCAGATTGCACCTGACAGGTTCCCTTTAAAGGGAAACTGTCACCAGAAATTTAGCAAAAAAAATAAAAGATTCCCCTGTGCAGCTCCTGGGCTGCATTCTGGAAAGGTTCCTGTTGCTATTGTGCCCCCTTTGAGACCTAAAAAAATACTTTATGAAGTCTTACCTTTTTGTATGCAAATCTGTTTTTATGGTCACGGGGGCGGGCTGCCTGGCGTCCGTTATTCCCCCTCCTGCCGCTGTACGCCGTCCCCCATTGCTCATTTCCATACATGAGGACGCCTTCCTCATGTAACTGTCCTCCTGAAGTTTTGTGCATGCCCAGTGCCACTCTCGCGGGACTGAGCACTGTGCAAAGTGTGAACGCTTTTGAGGTGATTGCGCAGGCGCGAGATTATGGGCGGCGCTGTGATTGTCATCAGCAGCGTCATCCAAGTACCCGCCCATAATCTCGTGCCCACGCTTCTCACTCTGCCTCCACCGTTATGCGCAAGCACTGGCCATATGAACCACGTTACCTATTACCATGGGCGCGAGATTATAGGCGGCGCTGTGATTGTCATCAGTAAAGTCATCCAAGTACCCGCCCATAATCTCGTGCCCGCGCTTCTCACTCTGCCTCCACCGTTATGCGCAAGCACTGGCCATATGAACCATGTTACCTATTACCATGGGCGCGAGATTATGGGCGGCGCTGTGATTGTCATCAGCAAAGTCATCCAAGTACCCGCCCATAATCTCGTGCCCGCGCTTCTCACTCTGCCTCCACCGTTATGCGCAAGCACTGGCCATATGAACCACGTTACCTATTACCATGGGCGCGAGATTATGGGCGGCGCTGTGATTGTCATCAGCAAAGTCATCCAAGTACCCGCCCATAATCTCGTGCAAGCAGTAATAGGTAACATGGTTCATATGGCCAGCACTTGCGCATAACGGTGGAGGCAGAGGGAAAAGTGCGGGCACGAGATTATGGGCGGGTACTTGGTTAACGCTGTTGATGACAATCACAGCGCCGCCCATAATCTCGCGCCTGCGCAATCACCTGAAAAAGCGTTCACATGCGCAAAACTTCGGGAGGACAGTTACATGAGGAAGGCGTCCTTGTGTATGTAAATGAGCAATGGGGGACTGCGTAAAGCGGCAGGAGGGGGAATAACGGACGCCAGACAGCCCGCCCCCGTGACCATAAAAACACATTTGCATACAAAAAGGTAAGACTTCATAAAGTATTTTTGTAGGTCTCAAAGGGGGCACAATAACAACAGGAACCTTTCTAGAAGCAGCCCAGGAGCTGCAGAGGGGAATCTTTTATTTTTATTGTGAAATTTCTGCTGACATGTTCCCTTTAACTGGTAGGGGAGCCAGGATAAAGCAGAGCTGAAGCTGTTGGGAAGCTAGGACCCAGCAGCTCTACAGGCAGGAGACCACTGATTGGTAATAGAAGTCTGCAGATGTCACTCTGCATAGGTTATTGTCACTGCTATCTGCAGGAGATAAGTGCTGATTGCACGGTCTCCTCAGCTTCCTGATTCCCCGTGTCTGCAGCAGTGAGAAGCCGCACACGGGGAATCAGAGACAACAGCTGCAGAGAAACGCAGGCTCCGGGACTGGGGGGGGGTCGGCTCTGGTGCAGGGGGGGGGGCTCTGCTGCAGGGGGGGGGGGGTCGCTCTGCTGCAGGGGGGTCGCTCTGTTGCAGGGGGTGATTCATACCTCAGCAGCAGTCACAGGAGTAGGTGCGCGCTCGGCTCTGTAATGAATAGTAGAAGGGAGAAACAGCGAGGCGGGGCTACAGTGGGTGGGTGGAGCCCGGGATAAACAGCCTCACGGGCGGGACCCGGGATCAAAGGCTCAGAAGAGGGACTGTCCCGCTGTATCCGGGACGGTTGGGAGGTATGCAAGAGATTACGTGCTGAGCCAGGCCGACGAACTTCCAACTACCATCAACATTCCCGTTAGCACGAACACTTCTCCAGAGCTTCAAGACACTGATCCACCTACAGCTTCCAGCCTTCCATGTCAGTCCAATGCACCTCAGACTTTCAAGCCTGAACCTGCTTCATATTCCAATGCACAGCCACACCCTGCGCATCAGCAACCTCCGTATGCCCATGTCTACATGCAACCTAACATGCCGGCAAGGCGCTACACTCCCAACAACTGTGTAGTTCCAGACCCACATACAACAGAGACTGTACACACCAAACCGGTGGTTACTGGTCTAAACGCCTACGCCACTCCGTACTTTCCCATGTTCCCGAACCACGAAGCTACGAACCACGCAACCAGCATCACGCAGACAGCAAATGTGCCCCCAACGTCGCAAAGATCAGACATGTCCGACTTTGCGAGGTACATGATCCGCCGAGAACTCACCAACACCGGTCTCACAAAGTATGACGACCAGCCTGAAAACTACAGAGGGTGGAAGTGTGCCTTCAAAACCGCAACGCGTGACCTTGGCATTACGGCTGCTGAAGAGCTGGACTTGCTAATCAGGTGGCTAGGGCCACGGTCTACTGAGAGAATCAAGAGACTCAGATCCGTCTACATCAGCGACCCAACAACTGGTCTCGCAACTGCATGGGACAGACTAGAGAAAGGCTTCGGCAGTCCTGAAGCAATTGAAGATGCATTACTGAAACAACTATACGACCTCCCCAAAATATATGGCAAGGATGCTTCAAAGTACCAGGAACTCCGTGACCTGCTGTCCGAGCTCCAGCTGGCCAAAACAGACACACACCTACCTGGCCTCAGCTACCTGGACACCGCTCGTGGGGTGAAACCCATAGTCGCCAAGTTACCTTACAACTCATCAAAATGACAGAAAATGTAGGGACCCAGTATCAGTCAAAAAGACCGATGTTCTACCACCTACACCAACGTCAGCACCAGACAAGGGCAATGAAGGCGGGAAGGCGGAAAATCCAAACCGCCAGTGTCCAATTCACAAGCTGCCACATCCCCTGAAGAAGTGCATTGACTTCAGGAAGAAACCCCTTCAAGAACGAAAGGAACTCTTGAAAGGGTTTGGGGTATGTTTCAGGTGTTGTGCCTCTACAGAACACCTTGCCAAGGACTGTAAGGTTACAATTAAGTGCATGGAGTGCGACAGCACGGATCACGTACAAGTGCTCCACCCATCTCAGCCTGATCCTGCACCTACACCTTCTCCTACCACAAGTCATGACGGGGAGAGTACAGGCCAAGCTGCAAACCACCTCACAGTATCCTCCTCGTGCACTGAAGTCTGCGGAGAAGATCTCTGGGACAAGTCTTGTGCAAAAATATGCCTCGTAAGGGTATATCCCAAAGGTCACCCAGAAAGGGCCGTAAAGGTGTACAGCATCCTGGATGACCAGAGCAACAGGTCACTCGCCAGGTCTGAACTCTTCGACTTGTTCGGCTTAAAAGGAAATGCCTACCCTTACACACTAGGTACTTGCAGCGGCATCTCAGAAGCTTGCGGAAGAAGAGCCAGTGGTCTCGTGGTAACATCTCTTGAAAATACCGTAGAGATACCTCTACCGACACTCGTCGAGTGCAATCAGATAGCGGCTAACCGGGAAGAGATTCCAACACCAGAGGCAGCTCTTCACCACCCTCACCTAAGAACTATCGCCAGCAAGATCCCACCTCTTGATCATAGTGCAAAAATCCTGATTCTGATTGGAAGGGACATCCTCCAGCTACACACAGTACGCCAACACATCAATGGGCCACACGATGCGCCATTCGCTCAGCGCTACGACTTAGGCTGGGTGATCATAGGAAACGCCTGCGTAGGCAAAGTGAAGAGTCCCGACGCGATCTCCTCCTACAAGACGCACATCCTCCCAAACGGTCGCGGCACTCACTTTCAACCATGTCCGCATCACTACGGGGTGAAAGAGAGGCTGAGCGACACCAGGTGGCAACAGCAGCCTCCCGACTGCGCGGACGCATATCATCTCTGGGATGACGACTTCGGGTCAACAGCGTTCGAGTCTACAAATGAAGACAACAAATTGGCTCCAAATGAGAGAAGACAAAGAATTCATAAAGATTATGGATAAAGAGTTCTCTCAAAACGACTCTAACAGTTGGGTAGCCCCATTACCCTTTCGGTCTCCAAGACCAAGGTTGCCAAACAACTCCCAGCAAGCAACCTCAAGGTCCTCCTCTCTAAAACGCACTTTGGAAAGATAACCAGAGATGGAGAAATGCTTTGTCGAGATTACGCAAAATATCCTCGACAGAGATCATGCTGAACAGTGGCACCACATTCTCACCGAACAAAATCCAGCTGACCGAGGAACGAGACTCATTGCTGCGTCCAAACTCGGCGACAACATGTGGCTGACACCTCCAAGTATCTTATACGAGGAGACCTGCGATAACTACGCCGACAACATGTACGAGCTGGTGGAACCAGAATCCGACAAGGAAATTAGACCAATCGTCTCCGCTCGCTACACTTCAGTGACATCAAAACAGAAGTTGAGACCTCATCGCTTCGAGCGCTTCTCAAGTTGGTCATCTGAGGTACGAGCCGTAGCTTGTCTTATTCACATTGCTCACTGTTTCACCGACTACAAGTCTTCAACGTGCCACGGCTGGCACATGTGTGTGATTCGTCCAGTTACCGAATTCGTGCTACTTTTACCAAAGGAGGACGTTACATGAACTAACTTGTCGTTGGACATTGCCACGGCGGGGAGCGTACCTTTCCTTACCCCTGCTGTACGGAGACACAACTGTCCGTGTCCAATTGAACTTTGAACTTGTCCAATTGAACCTTGAACTTGATTAAAACTTTACCGTTGGATTATTGGGTTGGAGGAAGAGTTGGCATGTTTGCGGCTTCCCCAATCTGAAGATGGGTTTGTTGAACTTGGATTCATTTTTCTACTTTTACATTTTTACGCAAGGACAATGCGTCATCAACCAAGCATGGACTTGAATTCAGTACATTACTGTTGCGTTTTTTGTGTTAGTCTCTTTTCTCATTACAGGTTTCGTGACATCGAGGGACAGGATCGACTCCTTACATCGTAGAAGGACTTGTGAAATCATATGATTTCAGACGGGGAGTGTTGTGTCCCATGAATGGGAATAACCTGTTGTATATAATTCTTGCATTGCATATTTTTCCTCCTATCAGGAAATTACTTATTGTTACTAGGTAGATTAGACTGTATGAAGTTTGTCCCTATGTACCTCCCTTAGTTGGCTTCTGTATAGAAAGCTCCTCCCTTCTCCTTCAGTTTAGTGTAGAGGAACCATTACTGAAGAGACATGTCTACAACCCTGTACAGATTATTCCTTTTCACCTGCCTTTACTTTGTACTTAATACAAGATTCTAGAAGAAAACTACAGCGTTTCTCCTTGTCTTCCTACAAGTCATCGTTGGGCTGAGTTAACACTATCTGTGGAAGCCGGTAGAGTGAGTAAAATCATACAGTTATCTAAGGGACTGATAATTAGAGCGATTGGATTCATTGCTACCAGGAAGAGACAGAATAGAAACCATTATGAGTAGCACATATAGCCCAATCGTTGATTTCACCGCAAATTACTATATATTTATTTTAATTTCTTAAAAAGGGAAGGGGGCAAAATTGCATTTGTCATAATCAAAATCTCTAATAATAAGAATATGGAAGAGTCAATTTCCAATTTCATGGTTTGTATTATGGGTGTGCAGAACAGTTTTGTTCCACGTGTATATTTTTTGCACAACTTTACATTTTTAGTTGAAGAAAAAAAATAAAAATAAAACTAAAAACACAAAATATAGACAACTCTTATAATATACACACACATAAGTGATCTAATGCTGCCATCTAGTGGATTTATATAGAAAATAGCATCAATAGGACTAGACCAGAAGGGGAAAAAAAAAAGGCGCATTGGGATGGTGATTTCTTTTGAAAATTGGTGGAAAAAAAAAAAAAAAAAAAAAAAAAATAAAAAAAATATATATTATATATATATATATATATATATATATATATATATATATATATATATATATATATATTAGTAAATCTACTAACTTGTCCTTAAAAAAGGAAGGTTCTACTGTATGTCAAGATATCATACTACGTACACACTATATATATATATATATATATATATATATATATATATATATATATATATATATATATATATATATATATATGTGTGTACGTAGTATGATATCTTGACATACAGTAGAACCTTCCTTTTTTAAGGACAAGTTAGTAGATTTACATATACATATATATATATATATATATATATATATATATATATATATATATATATATATATATATATATATATATATATATATATATATACACACACACACACACACACACAGACACAGACAGACTATATATTAAAAAAAAAAAAATATGCAGTTGTGGCACGTTTCATTTTCTCCATCCGTTTGGCACGTACGACACTTATTAAATTTTTTTATGTTAAAGATGTGCAAAGATAGATGGATGATAGACAGAATTTACAGCTAATAACCACATTGATTAAAAGAAAAAAAAAAAACACTTAGGGTTCCCACCATTTTTGATAATCGGCAAAGATAAAGCAGACAGCTGAGTGCTAGCATTATCAGTGTGGTAAGGTTCATGCTTATTGGGCTTAAGGCTATGTGCCCACATTGCGTTGTGTCCCTGCAGAAATTTCTGCAGCGATTTGAACAGCACACGTGCGCTTTATATCGCTGCAGAAACACTGCATAATGAAAAGCCGATTTCATGCGCTCTGGATGTAGCCTCTCCCATAGACGGTGGCTGCATCCAAAGCGCACAAAAGAAGTGACATGTTGCTTTTTAGAATGCAGCGATTTGGCAGCATGCAAATCGCTACGTTCTAAAACGCAACGTGCGCATGGATTATGTACAATCTTCATAGATTGTGCTGGGGACGCAGGACGCATGCAGTTACACTGCGGTGCAGAACGCAGCATAACTGCATGCAATACGCACACGTGGGCAAAGAGCCTAAAAATACCAGCCTGCAGCCACCTTAGAAGTGGAGCATCATGACGTGTTCCAGTTCTGGTGCTGCGCCTCAGCTCTTCTTACTGCCCTGCTGCAGTGGCAATCGGGATAATGATTTATGTGACTGGATGTCATCTGGCATCAGACACCCCCCATTACTAACCCAGTAAACTGAGGAAAAAATAAATAAAATAGATAAAGAAGGACAAAAACCTATACCTAGTTGCAGATATCAGCAGTACCAAGTATAAGCATAGTAATGTGCTGTGGTGTACAGGTTCCATATTTTGCTCCATTCTGCCTGGAGCAGATACCTGTTACTAGTTGGGGTGCTGGACCCCCTCTGATCTCACATTAATGACCTAGCCTTACTGATAATTGGGACTAAGATATTGACAACTTAAGAAATAACGTTTGGAACACCATGCCAAGTCTGAACTGGGTGCAAAAACCCTAAACAAAAAAACCCTTCACTATATAAAGAGAAGGGCTGCACACCAGTGAAGTGCAAGGGAAATAAATGTAAAGCAGAAACTGCCATATGAATATGGACATGAAAAATACAATAGCTACATGCAAAAATGAAAATATGACAATGGTATCTGCCGGTCCACATTATACATACATAGCCTGGGTCTCAGCTTCCCTGTGATACCAATGTGACTGAAGAATGAGTGTGATTAGACAGGGATCATAAGCAAAAGATAGTGATCACAGGTATTATTTGCTCCATTCAAAATTCAGTATCAGAGAGAGATGTCCTCTGGTTGACCCTATTTCACCATGACCAAAGAGTACGTGTTAGCAGATCTTGAACAAACCACGATTATGAGGAAGTAACGTTTACAGTTCAACAGTCAGGAAACTTGTGGTTAGTTGACAACAGATGTAAGGAAACTGGCATGTAAAATTTACAGCTCATTGCAATATCTCCAGGAAACTGTGGTCGGCCAGTGGTCAACTGGCAAAATGTGCAGGAAGCTACTGGTGCCCACAGCAGCTTGTGGTCAAGTTACATGAACATGACTCAGCTGTCACATGCAGGTCACCAATTCACCACTCAGTGCACACGACGTACAAAGTTTCCTATAAAAACACCGGACTCGCTTAATGAGAGGGGGACATTTCCAGGACGCTCAAGTGAATGCACTGTTCCTGTGATGCAGATGTTGTTTCCTTCTCACTAATCGAGTCCCTCCGATGAGAAAGGATTGCTACAACATACGGTAATGTTGATGCATATTTCTGTTATTGTATAAGATTCTATGACTATAAAGTAGTTCTAATGCCTATGCACCATTGATTATTCATGCGCTATTAAAATAAATAGTATCTTGCTATAAAGAATCTTAGTATTCGTGCCTGCTTAGGATATCAGTGAGCGCTTAGTAAGTACGGGCTTTCAGACCCTTTTTAGGAGAATTTAGCAAGACATTCCCATACACGGTAAGTTTTTTTTAACTGCAAGAGAGGACACACGCTAGGGACCCCAAAGTAAGAGAATACCGTGACAAGGTGTTGGGGCTCTGTTGCATTGATCAATTCAATAGCTAAATTTCTCTTTATTCTTAAAGTTCATGGCAGTTATGCAGATTTCATTGTCATATTTTCATTTTTTCATAGAGCTATTGTATTTTTCATGTCAGTATTCACACAGCAGTTTTTGCTTTACATTTATTCCCCTTGCACTGTCACTGGTGTGCAGCCCTTCTCTTTATACAATATCTAAAGGGGGCTTTACACGCAGCGATATCGCTGGTGAAAACACCCGCCACCGTCGTTTGTGTGTCACGGGCGACAAATCGCTGCCCGTGGCGCACAATATCGTTAGGTGCCGTCACACATACTTACCTGCCTAGCAACGTCGCTGTGGCCGGTGAACCGCCTCCTTTCTAAGGGGGCAGTTCGTGCGGCGTCACTAAGCGGCCGCCCAATGGAAGCGGAGATGAGCGGCCGTAACATCCCGCCCACCTCCTTTCTCAATGCCGGCGGCCACAGGTAAGCTGTAGTCCTTCGTTCCCGGGGTGTCATATGTAGCGATGTGTGCTGCCTCGGGAACGACGAACAACCTGCGTCCTCAACAATCAACGATTTTTTGAAAATGAACGACGTGTCAACGATCAACAATAAGGTGAGTATTCTTGATCGTTAGCAGCCGTTCGTTGGTGTCAAATGCAACGACGTCGCTAACGATGCCGGATGTGCATCACGGAAGCCGAGACCCCGGCGATATATCGTTAGATCCGTCGTTGCGTGAAACGGAGCCTTTAGTCCCAGACCACAATTTTAAGGCTTTCTGCACAGTCAATGAAAAAAAAAAAAGAAACAATTGTACAAAATGTACATGGTAAGTATATACACTGTAGAGCTGATAGAGTCCGGACACACTGATGATCACAAACCTATATTGAGACAGGACACAACCTAAACACGGCCATTCCTCCAGCCCAGACCTGGGCAAGGGGCGGCCCGCGGGCCACATCCGGCCCGCCTGCTCTCTGTGACCGGCCCGCCCGTCTTCAGCCGGTGCAGTGGAGCCGGGCTGCAGCGTGCCGAGCAGGGAGAGATCCTGTGCAGGTCCGCACAGTCAGTGCAGGCAGCGGAACGCAGGAGTCTTTCCTCTGTTCCCTGCCGGCACTAATTGTCAGTGACACACGCGCGCGCGCTCTGACGTTGTCAGTACTGCGCTGCGTGTGTCATTTCAAAAGTTCCCGCTGGGCAGGAGAAAGAAGCAGCACAGCAGACGGAATAATTCATCTTGCAGGACCTGCGATGATGTCACGCCCATGTGACTGTGTGGGAGGAGACACAGGATGCCGGGCAGAAAGCAAAGATACTGAATCCTGAAGGAGATGTGGACACATGATGACTGGTAATGAGAAAAGAGGGGACATGAGGGGGAGGGAGGCTGCAGGGTGAGTGGCATATGAGGGAATATGGAGCTGCAGGGTGAGGGGCATATGAGGGCTGCAGACTGACAGAAGGATGTAAAGGGGTGCAGAGTGTTTGAGAGGGGTAAGTTGGGGTACAGGCAGGGTGAGATATGTGGGCATGGTGTGTGACATATGGGGGTGTAGTGTGTGTGATATGGGGGTGCAGGCTGTATGGGGTGTAGTGTGTGTGATATGGGGGTGCAGGCTAGTGGTGTAGTATATGGGGGTATAGTGATGTAGTATATTA
Organism: Anomaloglossus baeobatrachus; assembly: GCF_048569485.1. Classification (NCBI taxonomy): domain Eukaryota; kingdom Metazoa; phylum Chordata; class Amphibia; order Anura; family Aromobatidae; genus Anomaloglossus; species Anomaloglossus baeobatrachus. The sequence continues at coordinate 91,764,921 of NC_134358.1, forward strand.
CAGGTGTGCTATATGGAGGTGTAGTATATTACAGGTGTGCTATATGGAGGTGTAGTATATTACAGGTGTGCTATATAGTGGTGTAGTATATTACAGGTGTGCTATATGGAGGTGTAGTATATTACAGGTGTGCTATATGGAGGTGTAGTATATTACAGGTGTGCTATATAGTGGTGTAGTATATTACAGGTGTGCTATATGGAGGTGTAGTATATTACAGGTGTGCTATATAGTGGTGTAGTATATTACAGGTGTGCTATATGGAGGTGTAGTATATTACAGGTGTACTATATGGAGGTGTAGTATATTACAGGTGTACTATATGGAGGTGTAGTATATTACAGGTGTACTATATGGAGGTGTAGTATATTACAGGTGTACTATATGGAGGTGTAGTATATTACAGGTGTGCTATATGGAGGTGTAGTATATTACAGGTGTGCTATAAGGAGGTGTAGTATATTACAGGTGTACTATATGGAGGTGTAGTATATTACAGGTGTACTATATGGAGGTGTAGTATATTACAGGTGTGCTATAAGGAGGTGTAGTATATTACAGGTGTGCTATATGGAGGTGTAGTATATTACAGGTGTACTATATGGAGGTGTAGTATATTACAGGTGTACTATATGGAGGTGTAGTATATTACAGGTGTACTATATGGAGGTGTAGTATATTACAGGTGTGCTATATGGAGGTGTAGTATATTACAGGTGTACTATATGGAGGTGTAGTATATTACAGGTGTACTATATGGAGGTGTAGTATATTACAGGTGTGCTATATAGTGGTGTAGTGATGTAGTATATTACAGGTGTGCTATATGGAGGTGTACTATATTACAGGTGTAGTATATAGGGGTGTAATGATGTAGTATATCGGAGGTGTATTATATAGTGGTGTAGTATAATACAGGTGTATATGGGGTGTAGTATATTACAGGTATATGGAGGGAGTGTAGTATAATACAGGTGTAGTATATAGGGGTGTAATGGTGTAGTTTATTACAGGTGTAGTATATGGAGGGGGTGTAGTGATGTAGTATATTGGGTAGAACTGAGGTAATTATATTAGTCCGGCCCTCTAAACCAATCCCAATTTCTCATGCGGCCCCATGGGAAAATTAATTGCCCACCCCTGCTTCAGCCTGTACCTGCCTTCCCCAGCTGTAGGGCCTGGAGGAGGCTGTGCAGCAAATAAAAGGACTTCTACAAGACTCACTCCCGTATGGCTCACATACACAGGCAGCGCTGTACAGTGGGAATATCTGGAGTGCTGCTCCTGTACAACTCTGAATACAGGAAACAAAATAGTGGGATTTCCCATGTGTACAGAGGATTTCCCCTCAAACAGTTGTGTGAACAAGCATTTAGGCCCTGTGCCCACACTGCGGATTTTGATGCAGATTTTCAGAAATCTGCATGTCCATTGTGAAGCCAGCAAAGTATAGGATTCAGAAGTGCTGTGCCCACGTTGAGTATTTTTCCCTTGCGTATTTGGTGCATATTTCTTTTTTTCTGCACCAAATCTGCACCAAATACACAAGGGAAAAATAAGCCACGTGGGTACAGCACTTCTGAATTCTCAGACTTTTCTGGCTTCACAATGGACATGCAAATTTCTGAGAACACGCGTCAAAACTACACAGCATGGGCACGGGGCCTTATGGCGGCCGCACAGACTTACAGAGAACAGGACAGATGATCCGTGCAGTGTGATCAGTGGCAGCATGCGTCAGGGCCTGGCTGTATAATCATGGCCAGGTAGGTTTGGGCTGCAGCGCTTCCGACAGAAACATCAGAAGAAGCTGGTGGGGACCGAGCTGCAGGGGGATCTAGTCAGACAGGCGGGTCCCCGGGGGCTAATCCTTGCTGTTTTGCAGGTACAAGTCTTCACCCATGGGCAGGACCCAGCACCAACTAGTCACCCGCTCCAGTCATGGGGAAATTAACAAAAATTGCAAGGCTCTGAAAATGGGGACAAACCAATCATTTTTCTTTCCTGATAAAACAAAATACACTATGGTGGCTTTTTTTCCTCAGCACTTTTATTTTTTTTTTATTCCCATTTTCAGTACATTGCAAAATAAAATGGTGTCACTGAAAAACACCTCATCTCAAAAAAAAAAAAGTGAAAAAAAGAAACAAAAACAAACAAGCCCATGTACGGTTAAAAAAGGTACAGGAACTTCTCTTGGAAGAAGAGAGATATATAAATGAAAAAAGAAAAAAAAAATGCTTGCAGTAGGAAGGGGTTAAAAGGTCCTTTCCATAAAGGAAGATCTGGTGGGATCCTAACAGGGGGGCTCCGTAAATCAAACACCACACTCACAGGTTGTAGACACAAAAGTGCGTTATCCTGTGGGGTCTCCTATAACTTAGCCCTGTTTTTTCTCCCTAGAGGACGAAGTTGCCTTATAACCCCGGGGCTCCCCCTGATCCGGACGACACTTTGCCTTTACACATCCAACTTTGCCCACATTAAAGATGGCCGCCTGTAGCACCGTGATGCCGCCGCTTATTGGCTAATGATTGATCACGTGAATCCTCTGCAGCAGTCTTGTCTTTCTTTTTTGCCACCTTTTGCAGCGATGCACTGACTGCCCTATATAACAAGTATTGGGCCGAGAGAATGACGCCAGCCCCCATCTTACCCGGAGGGCACTCGGGGCACCTCGAACACTCAGCACAGCACGCCGCCCCGCAGCTGATATCAAAGCCGCCATCTTTCAGTACTACTATTCAAAATCATTCAACTTTATTGACTACATACTCATGCAACATAACCACGTGACCGTCGTCATCAGCTGTCCCTGTGGACTGTGACCTGTGTGTCAGGAGCTGGGTTGCCGCCAGTCCTATCCAAATCCCGTCCACTGTCAGTATAGGTTATAATAATGAACATGCTTTGTTATATGTCCTGTGTTTATGTACATGTAGCGAACAGGTGCAAGAAGGTGCAACTACAAGGTCCAGCATGTCTTCCTATAGTCACCAGCAAGCAGATAATGATTGACAGTGTGAGCGAAAATGTGCCCTTATCTGGAGAGTGTCCCTGTATACAGTATCTAGAGAGTGCCCTGTATACAGTATCTAGAGAGTGCCCCTGTATACAGTATCTAGAGAGTGCCCCTGTATACAGTATCTGGAGAGTGCCCCTGTATACAGTATCTAGAGAGTGCCCCTGTATACAGTATCTAGAGAGTGCCCTGTATACAGTATCTGGAGAGTGCCCCTGTATACAGTATCTACAGAGTGCCCCTGTATACAGTATCTAGAGAGTGCCCTGTATACAGTATCTAGAGAGTGCCCCTGTATACAGTATCTAGAGAGTGCCCTGTATACAGTATCTAGAGAGTGCCCCTGTATACAGTATCTACAGAGTGCCCCTGTATACAGTATCTACAGAGTGCCCCTGTATACAGTATCTAGAGAGTGCCCCGTATATAGTATCTAGAGAGTGCCCCTGTATACAGTATCTACAGAGTGCCCCTGTATACAGTATCTAGAGAGTGCCCCGTATATAGAATCTAGAGAGTGCCCCTGTATACAGTATCTAGAGAGTGCCCCTGTATACAGTATCTAGAGAGTGCCCCTGTATACAGTATCTAGAGAATGCCCCTGTATACAGTATCTAGAGAGTGCCCCTGTACACAGTATCTAGAGAGTGCCCCTGTATACAGTATCTACAGAGTGCCCCTGTATACAGTATCTAGAGAGTGCCCTGTATGCAGTATCTGGAGAGTGCCCCTGTATACAGTATCTAGAGAGTGCCCCTGTATACAGTATCTACAGAGTGCCCCTGTATACAGTATCTAGAGAGTGCCCCTGTATACAGTATCTAGAGAGTGCCCCGTATATAGTATCTAGAGAGTGCCCCTGTATACAGTATCTACAGAGTGCCCCTGTATACAGTATCTAGAGAGTGCCCCTGTATACAGTATCTAGAGAGTGGCCCTGTATACAGTATCTAGAGAGTGCCCCTGTATACAGTATCTAGAGAGTGCCCCTGTATACAGTATCTGGAGAGTGTCCCCATGTACAGTATCTAGAGAGTGCCCCTGTATACAGTATCTGGAGAGTGTCCCCATATACAGTATCTAGAGAGTGCCCCTGTATACAGTATCTAGAGAGTGGCCCTGTATACAGTATCTAGAGAGTGCCCTGTATGCAGTATCTGGAGAGTGCCCCTGTATACAGTATCTAGAGAGTGCCCTGTATACAGTATCTAGAGAGTGCCCCGTATATAGTATCTAGAGAGTGCCCCTGTATACAGTATCTAGAGAGTGCCCCTGTATACAGTATCTAGAGAGTGCCCCTGTATACAGTATCTAGAGAGTGGCCCTGTATACAGTATCTAGAGAGTGCCCCTGTATACAGTATCTGGAGAGTGTCCCCATATACAGTATCTAGAGAGTGCCCCTGTATACAGTATCTGGAGAGTGTCCCCATATACAGTATCTAGAGAGTGCCCCCGTATACAGTATCTAGAGAGTGCTCCTGTATACAGTATCTAGAGAGTGCCCTGTATACAGTATCTGGAGGGTGCCCCTGTATACAGTATCTGGAGAGTGCCCCTGTATACAGTATCTGGAGAGTGCCCCTGTATACAATATCTAGAGAGTGCCCCCATATACAGTATCTAGAGTGCCCCTGTATACAGTATCTAGAGAGTGCCCCCATATACAGTATCTAGAGAGTGTCCCTGTATACAGTATCTAGAGAGTGCCCTGTATGCAGTATCTGGAGAGTGCCCCTGTATACAGTATCTAGAGAGTGCCCTGTATACAGTATCTAGAGAGTGCCCCTGTATACAGTATCTAGAGAGTGCCCTGTATACAGTATCTAGAGAGTGCCCCGTATACAGTATCTACAGAGTGCCCCTGTATACAGTATCTAGAGAGTGCCCCTGTATACAGTATCTAGAGAGTGCTCCGTATATAGTATCTAGAGAGTGCCCCTGTATACAGTATCTACAGAGTGCCCCTGTATACAGTATCTACAGAGTGCCCCTGTATACAGTATCTAGAGAGTGCCCCTGTATACAGTATCTACAGAGTGCCCCTGTATACAGTATCTAGAGAGTGCCCCTGTATACAGTATCTAGAGAGTGCCCCTGTACACAGTATCTAGAGAGTGCCCCTGTATACAGTATCTACAGAGTGCCCCTGTATACAGTATCTAGAGAGTGCCCTGTATGCAGTATCTGGAGAGTGCCCCTGTATACAGTATCTAGAGAGTGCCCCTGTATACAGTTATCTACAGAGTGCCCCTGTATACAGTATCTACAGAGTGCCTCTGTATACAGTATCTAGAGAGTGCCCCGTATATAGTATCTAGAGAGTGCCCCTGTATACAGTATCTACAGAGTGTCCCTGTATACAGTATCTAGAGAGTGCCCCTGTATACAGTATCTAGAGAGTGCCCCGTATATAGTATCTAGAGAGTGCCCCTGTATACAGTATCTAGAGAGTGCCCCTGTATACAGTATCTAGAGAGTGCCCCTGTATACAGTATCTAGAGAGTGGCCCTGTATACAGTATCTAGAGAGTGCCCCTGTATACAGTATCTAGAGAGTGCCCCTGTATACAGTATCTGGAGAGTGTCCCATATACAGTATCTAGAGAGTGCCCCTGTATACAGTATCTGGAGAGTGTCCCCATATACAGTATCTAGAGAGTGCCCCTGTATACAGTATCTGGAGGGTGCCCCTGTATACAGTATCTGGAGGGTGCCCCTGTATACAGTATCTGGAGAGTGCCCCTGTATACAGTATCTGGAGAGTGCCCCTGTATACAGTATCTAGAGAGTGCCCCCATATACAGTATCTAGAGTGCCCCTGTATACAGTATCTAGAGAGTGCCCCCGCACACAGTATCTAGAGAGTGGCCCTGTATACAGTATGGAGAGAGTGCCCCTGTATACAGTATCTAGAGAGTGCCCTGTATACAGTATCTGGAGAGTGTCCCCATATACAGTATCTAGAGAGTGCCCCTGTATACAGTATCTGGAGAGTGTCCCCATATACAGTATCTAGAGAGTGCTCCTGTATACAGTATCTAGAGAGTGCCCTGTATACAGTATCTGGAGGGTGCCCCTGTATACAGTATCTGGAGAGTGCCCCTGTATACAGTATCTGGAGAGTGCCCCTGTATACAGTATCTAGAGAGTGCCCCCATATACAGTATCTAGAGTGCCCCTGTATACAGTATCTAGAGAGTGCCCCCGCACACAGTATCTAGAGAGTGGCCCTGTATACAGTATGGAGAGAGTGCCCCTGTATACAGTATCTAGAGAGTGCCCCTGTATACAGTATCTAAAGAGTGCCACCATATACAGTATCTAGAGAGTGCCCCTGTATACAGTATCTAGAGAGTGCCCCCATATACAGTATCTAGAGAGTGTCCCCATATACAGTATCTAGAGAGTGCTCCTGTATACAGTATCTACAGAGTGCCCCTGTATACAGTATCTAGAGAGTGCCCCTGTATACAGTATCTGGAGAGTGCCCCTGTATACAGTATCTAGAGAGTGCCCCTGTATACAGTATCTAGAGAGTGCCCCTGTATACAGTATCTAGAGAGTGGCCCTGTATACAGTATCTAGAGAGTGCCCCTGTATACAGTATCTGGAGGGTGTCCCCGTATACAGTATCTAGAGAGTGCCCCTGTATACAGTATCTGGAGAGTGTCCCCATATACAGTATCTAGAGAGTGCCCCTGTATACAGTATCTAGAGAGTACCCCTGTATACAGTATCTAGAGAGTGGCCTGTATACAGTATCTGGAGGGTGCCCCTGTATACAGTATCTGGAGGGTGCCCCTGTATACAGTATCTGGAGAGTGCCCCTGTATACAGTATCTGGAGCGTGCCCCTGTATACAGTATCTAGAGACTGCCCCCGTATACAGTATCTAGAGACTGCCCCTGTATACAGTATCTAGAGAGTGCCCCCATATACAGTATCTAGAGAGTGCCCCTGTATACAGTATCTAGAGAGTGCCCCTGTATACAGTATCTAGAGAGTGGCCCTGTCTACAGTATGTAGAGAGTGCCCCTGTATACAGTATGTAGAGAGTGCCCCTGTATACAGTATCTAGAGAGTGCCACCATATACAGTATCTAGAGAGTGCCCCCGTATACAGTATCTAGAGAGTGCCCCCATATACAGTATCTAGAGAGTGCCCCCGTATACAGTATCTAGAGAGTGCCCCTGTATACAGTATCTAGAGAGTGCCCCCATATACAGCATCTAAAGAGTGCCCCTGTATACAGTATCTAGAGAGTGCCCATATATACAGTATCTAGAGAGTGCCCCTGTATACAGTATCTGGAGAGTGCCCCTGTATACAGTATCTAGAGAGTGCCCCTGTATACAGTATCTAGAGAGTGCCCCTGTATACAGTATCTAGAGAGTGCCCCCATATACAGTATCTAGAGAGTGCCCCTGTATACAGTATCTAGAGAGTGCCCCTGTATACAGTATCTAGAGAGTACCCCTGTATACAGTATCTAGCTAGAGAGTGCCCCTGTATACAGTATCTAGAGAGTGCCCCTGTATACAGTATCTAGCTAGAGAGTGCCCCTGTATACAGTATCTAGAGAGTGCCCCTGTATACAGTATCTAGAGAGTGCCCCTGTATACAGTATCTAGCTAGAGAGTTCCCCTGTATACAGTATCTAGAGAGTGCCCCTGTATACAGTATCTAGAGAGTGCCCCTGTATACAGTATCTGGAGAGTGCCCCTGTATACAGTATCTAGAGAGTGCCCCTGTATACAGTATCTAGAGAGTGCCCCTGTATACAGTATCTAGAGAGTGCCCCTGTATACAGTATCTAGCTAGAGAGTGCCCCTGTATACAGTATCTAGAGAGTGCCCCTGTATACAGTATCTAGAGAGTGCCCCTGTATACAGTATCTAGAGAGTGCCCCTGTATACAGTATCTAGAGAGTGCCCCTGTATACAGTATCTAGCTAGAGAGTGCCCCTGTATACAGTATCTAGAGAGTGCCCCTGTATACAGTATCTAGCTAGAGAGTGCCCCTGTATACAGTATCTAGAGAGTGCCCCTGTATACAGTATCTAGAGAGTGCCCCTGTATACAGTAGAGAGTGCCCCTGTATACAGTATCTAGAGAGTGCCCCTGTATACAGTATCTAGAGAGTGCCCCTGTATACAGTATCTAGCTAGAGAGTGCCCCTGTATACAGTATCTAGAGAGTGCCCCTGTATACAGTATCTAGAGAGTGTCCCTGTATACAGTATCTAGAGAGTGCCCCTGTATACAGTATCTAGAGAGTGCCCCTGTATACAGTATCTAGAGAGTGCCCCTGTATACAGTATCTAGAGAGTGCCCCTGTATACAGTATCTAGAGAGTGCCCCTGTATACAGTATCTAGAGAGTGCCCCTGTATACAGTATCTAGAGAGTGCCCCTGTATATAGTATCTAGCTAGAGAGTGCCCCTGTATACAGTATCTAGAGAGTGCCCCTGTATACAGTACCTAGAGAGTGCCCCTGTATACAGTATCTAGCTAGAGAGTGGCCCATATACAGTATCATCTGGAGTTTATCAGTCACCACCATCAGTCACTGTACCCCACACATACCACCATCAGTCACTGTACCCCACACATGTCATCATCAGTCACTGTACCCCACACATGTCACCATCAGTCACTGTACCCCACACATGCCATCATCAGTCACTGTACCCCACACATGTCACCATCAGTCACTGTACCCCACACATGTCACCATCAGTCACTGTACCCCACACATTCCACCATCAGTCACTGTACCCCACACATGCCATCATCAGTCACTGTACCCCACACATGCCACCATCAGTCACTGTACCCCACACATGCCATCATCAGTCACTGTACCCCACACATGCCATCATCAGTCACTGTACCCCACACATGTCACCATCAGTCACTGTACCCCACACATGTCACCATCAGTCACTGTACCCCACACATTCCACCATCAGTCACTGTACCCCACACATGCCACCATCAGTCACTGTACCCCACACATGCCATCATCAGTCACTGTACCCCACACATACCACCATCAGTCACTGTACCCCACACATACCACCATCAGTCACTGTACCCCACACATGCCATCATCAGTCACTGTACCCCACACATACCACCATCAGTCACTGTACCCCACACATTCCACCATCAGTCACTGTACCCCACACATGCCACCATCAGTCACTGTACCCCACACATGCCACCATCAGTCACTGTACCCCACACATACCACCATCAGTCACTGTACCCCACACATTCCACCATCAGTCACTGTACCCCACACATGCCATCATCAGTCACTGTACCCCACACATACCACCATCAGTCACTGTACCCCACACATTCCACCATCAGTCACTGTACCCCACACATGCCACCATCAGTCACTGTACCCCACACATTCCACCATCAGTCACTGTACCCCACACATGCCACCATCAGTCACTGTACCCCACACATGCCATCATCAGTCACTGTACCCCACACATGCCACCATCAGTCACTGTACCCCACACATACCACCATCAGTCACTGTACCCCACACATGCCACCATCAGTCACTGTACCCCACACATTCCACCATCAGTCACTGTACCCCACACATGCCACCATCAGTCACTGTACCCCACACATGTCATCATCAGTCACTGTACCCCACACATACCACCATCAGTCACTGTACCCCACACATGCCACCATCAGTCACTGTACCCCACACATGCCACCATCAGTCACTGTACCCCACACATGCCACCATCAGTCACTGTACCCCACACATTCCACCATCAGTCACTGTACCCCACACATGCCACCATCAGTCACTGTACCCCACACATTCCACCATCAGTCACTGTACCCCACACATGCCACCATCAGTCACTGTACCCCACACATGCCACCATCAGTCACTGTACCCCACACATGCCACCATCAGTCACTGTACCCCACACATGCCACCATCAGTCACTGTACCCCACACATTCCACCATCAGTCACTGTACCCCACACATGCCACCATCAGTCACTGTACCCCACACATGCCACCATCAGTCACTGTACCCCACACATTCCACCATCAGTCACTGTACCCCACACATGCTACCATCAGTCACTGTACCCCACACATGCCACCATCAGTCACTGTACCCTACACATGCCACCATCAGTCACTGTACCCCACACATGCCATCATCAGTCACTCACTGTACCCCACACATTCCACCATCAGTCACTGTACCTCACACATGTCACCATCAGTCACTGTACCTCACACATGTCACCATCAGTCACTGTACCCCACACATGTCACCATCAGTCACTGTACCCCACACATGCCACCATCAGTCACTGTACCCCACACATGCCACCATCAGTCACTGTACCCCACACATGTCACCATCAGTCACTGTACCCCACACATGCCACCATCAGTCACTGTACCCCACACATGTCACCATCAGTCACTGTACCTCACACATGTCACCATCAGTCACTGTACCTCACACATGTCACCATCAGTCACTGTACCCCACACATGCCACCATCAGTCACTGTACCCCACACATGTCACCATCAGTCACTGTACCTCACACATGTCACCATCAGTCACTGTACCCCACACATGTCACCATCAGTCACTGTACCCCACACATGTCACCATCAGTCACTGTACCTCACACATGTCACCATCAGTCACTGTACCCCACACATGTCACCATCAGTCACTGTACCTCACACATGCCACCATCAGTCACTGTACCCCACACATGTCACCATCAGTCACTGTACCCCACACATGTCACCATCAGTCACTGTACCTCACACATGTCACCATCAGTCACTGTACCTCACACATGTCACCATCAGTCACTGTACCTCACACATGTCACCATCAGTCACTGTACCTCACACATGTCACCATCAGTCACTGTACCTCACACATGTCACCATCAGTCACTGTACCTCACACATGCCATCATCAGTCACTCACTGTACCCCACACATGCCACCATCAGTCACTGTACCCCACACATGTCACCATCAGTCACTGTACCCCACACATGTCACCATCAGTCACTGTACCCCACACATGTCACCATCAGTCACTGTACCTCACACATGTCACCATCAGTCACTGTACCTCACACATGTCACCATCAGTCACTGTACCCCACACATGCCACCATCAGTCACTGTACCCCACACATGTCACCATCAGTCACTGTACCTCACACATGTCACCATCAGTCACTGTACCCCACACATGCCACCATCAGTCACTGTACCCCACACATGTCACCATCAGTCACTGTACCTCACACATGTCACCATCAGTCACTGTACCCCACACATGTCACCATCAGTCACTGTACCCCACACATGTCACCATCAGTCACTGTACCTCACACATGTCACCATCAGTCACTGTACCCCACACATGTCACCATCAGTCACTGTACCTCACACATGCCACCATCAGTCACTGTACCCCACACATGTCACCATCAGTCACTGTACCCCACACATGTCACCATCAGTCACTGTACCTCACACATGTCACCATCAGTCACTGTACCCCACACATGCCACCATCAGTCACTGTACCCCACACATGCCACCATCAGTCACTGTACCCCACACATGCCATCATCAGTCACTCACTGTACCCCACACATGCCACCATCAGTCACTGTACCTCACACATGTCACCATCAGTCACTGTACCTCACACATGCCACCATCAGTCACTGTACCCCACACATGCCACCATCAGTCACTGTACCTCACACATGCCACCATCAGTCACTGTACCGCACACATGCCACCATCAGTCACTGTACCCCACACATGTCACCATCAGTCACTGTACCCCACACATGTCACCATCAGTCACTGTACCTCACACATGTCACCATCAGTCACTGTACCCCACACATGCCACCATCAGTCACTGTACCCCACACATGCCATCATCAGTCACTGAACCACACACATGTCACCATCAGTCACTGTACCCCACACATGTCACCATCAGTCACTGTACCTCACACATGTCACCATCAGTCACTGTACCTCACACATGCCACCATCAGTCACTGTACCCCACACATGCCACCATCAGTCACTGTACCTCACACATGCCACCATCAGTCACTGTACCCCACACATGCCACCATCAGTCACTGTACCCCACACATGTCACCATCAGTCACTGTACCCCACACATGTCACCATCAGTCACTGTACCTCACACATGTCACCATCAGTCACTGTACCCCACACATGCCACCATCAGTCACTGTACCCCACACATGCCATCATCAGTCACTGAACCACACACATGTCACCATCAGTCACTGTACCCCACACATGTCACCATCAGTCACTGTACCTCACACATGTCACCATCAGTCACTGTACCTCACACATGCCACCATCAGTCACTGTACCCCACACATGCCACCATCAGTCACTGTACCCCACACATATCACCATCAGTCACTGTACCCCACACATACCACCATCAGTCACTGTACCCCACACATACCACCATCAGTCACTGTACCCCACACATGCCACCATCAGTCACTGTACCCCACACATGTCACCATCAGTCACTGTACCCCACACATTCCACCATCAGTCACTGTACCCCACACATGCCACCATCAGTCACTGTACCCCACACATTCCACCATCAGTCACTGTACCCCACACATGCCACCATCAGTCACTGTACCCCACACATACCACCATCAGTCACTGTACCCCACACATACCACCATCAGTCACTGTACCCCACACATGCCATCATCAGTCACTGTACCCCACACATACCACCATCAGTCACTGTACCCCACACATGCCACCATCAGTCACTGTACCCCACACATACCACCATCAGTCACTGTACCCCACACATTCCACCATCAGTCACTGTACCTCACACATGCCACCATCAGTCACTGTACCCCACACATGCCACCATCAGTCACTGTACCCCACACATATCACCATCAGTCACTGTACCCCACACATACCACCATCAGTCACTGTACCCTACACATACCACCATCAGTCACTGTACCCCACACATGCCACCATCAGTCACTGTACCCCACACATGCCACCATCAGTCACTGTACCCCACACATGTCACCATCAGTCACTGTACCCCACACATTCCACCATCAGTCACTGTACCCCACACATGCCACCATCAGTCACTGTACCCCACACATTCCACCATCAGTCACTGTACCCCACACATGCCACCATCAGTCACTGTACCCCACACATACCACCATCAGTCACTGTACCCCACACATACCACCATCAGTCACTGTACCCCACACATGCCATCATCAGTCACTGTACCCCACACATACCACCATCAGTCACTGTACCCCACACATGCCACCATCAGTCACTGTACCCCACACATACCACCATCAGTCACTGTACCCCACACATTCCACCATCAGTCACTGTACCCCACACATGCCATCATCAGTCACTGTACCCCACACATACCACCATCAGTCACTGTACCCCACACATGCCACCATCAGTCACTGTACCCCACACATGCCATCATCAGTCACTGTACCCCACACATGCCACCATCAGTCACTGTACCCCACACATTCCACCATCAGTCACTGTACCCCACACATACCACCATCAGTCACTGTACCCCACACATGCCACCATCAGTCACTGTACCCCACACATGCCACCATCAGTCACTGTACCCCACCCATTCCACCATCAGTCACTGTACCCCACACATGCCACCATCAGTCACTGTACCCCACACATGTCATCATCAGTCACTGTACCCCACACATACCACCATCAGTCACTGTACCCCACACATGCCACCATCAGTCACTGTACCCCACACATGCCACCATCAGTCACTGTACCCCACACATGCCACCATCAGTCACTGTAGCCCACACATTCCACCATCAGTCACTGTACCCCACACATGCCACCATCAGTCACTGTACCCCACACATGCCACCATCAGTCACTGTACCCTACACATGCCACCATCAGTCACTGTACCCCACACATGCCATCATCAGTCACTCACTGTACCCCACACATTCCACCATCAGTCACTGTACCTCACACATGTCACCATCAGTCACTGTACCCCACACATGTCACCATCAGTCACTGTACCTCACACATGCCACCATCAGTCACTGTACCCCACACATGTCACCATCAGTCACTGTACCCCACACATGTCACCATCAGTCACTGTACCTCACACATGTCACCATCAGTCACTGTACCCCACACATGCCACCATCAGTCACTGTACCCCACACATGCCACCATCAGTCACTGTACCCTACACATGCCACCATCAGTCACTGTACCCCACACATGCCATCATCAGTCACTCACTGTACCCCACACATGCCACCATCAGTCACTGTACCTCACACATACCACCATCAGTCACTGTACCCCACACATGTCACCATCAGTCACTGTACCCCACACATGCCACCATCAGTCACTGTACCCCACACATGCCACCATCAGTCACTGTACCCCACACATGTCACCATCAGTCACTGTACCCCACACATGCCACCATCAGTCACTGTACCCCACACATGCCACCATCAGTCACTGTACCCTACACATGCCACCATCAGTCACTGTACCCCACACATGCCACCATCAGTCACTGTACCCCACACATGCCACCATCAGTCACTGTACCCCACACATGCCACCATCAGTCACTGTACCCCACACATGCCACCATCAGTCACTGTACCCCACACATGCCACCATCAGTCACTGTACCCTACACATGCCACCATCAGTCACTGTACCCCACACATGCCATCATCAGTCACTCACTGTACCCCACACATGCCACCATCAGTCACTGTACCTCACACATACCACCATCAGTCACTGTACCCCACACATGCCACCATCAGTCACTGTACCCCACACATGCCACCATCAGTCACTGTACCTCACACATGCCACCATCAGTCACTGTACCCCACACATGCCACCATCAGTCACTGTACCCCACACATGTCACCATCAGTCACTGTACCCCACACATGTCACCATCAGTCACTGTACCTCACACATGTCACCATCAGTCACTGTACCCCACACATGCCACCATCAGTCACTGTACCCCACACATGCCACCATCAGTCACTGTACCCCACACATTCCACCATCAGTCACTGTACCCCACACATGCCACCATCAGTCACTGTACCCCACACATGCCACCATCAGTCACTGTACCCTACACATGCCACCATCAGTCACTGTACCCCACACATGCCATCATCAGTCACTCACTGTACCCCACACATTCCACCATCAGTCACTGTACCTCACACATGTCACCATCAGTCACTGTACCTCACACATGTCACCATCAGTCACTGTACCCCACACATGTCACCATCAGTCACTGTACCTCACACATGCCACCATCAGTCACTGTACCCCACACATGCCACCATCAGTCACTGTACCCCACACATGTCACCATCAGTCACTGTACCTCACACATGTCACCATCAGTCACTGTACCCCACACATGCCACCATCAGTCACTGTACCCTACACATGCCACCATCAGTCACTGTACCCCACACATGCCATCATCAGTCACTCACTGTACCCCACACATGCCACCATCAGTCACTGTACCTCACACATGTCACCATCAGTCACTGTACCTCACACATGCCACCATCAGTCACTGTACCCCACACATGCCACCATCAGTCACTGTACCTCACACATGCCACCATCAGTCACTGTACCCCACACATGCCACCATCAGTCACTGTACCCCACACATGTCACCATCAGTCACTGTACCCCACACATGTCACCATCAGTCACTGTACCTCACACATGTCACCATCAGTCACTGTACCCCACACATGCCACCATCAGTCACTGTACCCCACACATGCCATCATCAGTCACTGTACCCCACACATGTTACCATCAGTCACTGTACCCCACACATGTCACCATCAGTCACTGTACCTCACACATGTCACCATCAGTCACTGTACCCCACACATGCCACCATCAGTCACTGTACCCCACACATGCCACCATCAGTCACTGTACCCCACACATGCCACCATCAGTCACTGTACCCCACACATGTCACCATCAGTCACTGTACCCCACACATGTCACCATCAGTCACTGTACCTCACACATGTCACCATCAGTCACTGTACCCCACACATGCCACCATCAGTCACTGTACCCCACACATGCCATCATCAGTCACTGTACCCCACACATGTCACCATCAGTCACTGTACCCCACACATGCCACCATCAGTCACTGTACCCCACACATGCCACCATCAGTCACTGTACCCCACACATGTCACCATCAGTCACTGTACCTCACACATGTCACCATCAGTCACTGTACCCCACACATGCCACCATCAGTCACTGTACCCCACACATGCCATCATCAGTCACTGTACCCCACACATGCCATCATCAGTCACTGTACCCCACACATGCCACCATCAGTCACTGTACCCCACACATGTCACCATCAGTCACTGTACCCCACACATTCCACCATCAGTCACTGTACCCCACACATGCCACCATCAGTCACTGTACCCCACACATTCCACCATCAGTCACTGTACCCCACACATTCCACCATCAGTCACTGTACCCCACACATTCCACCATCAGTCACTGTACCCCACACATGCCACCATCAGTCACTGTACCCCACACATGCCACCATCAGTCACTGTACCCCACACATGCCATCATCAGTCACTGTACCCCACACATGTCACCATCAGTCACTGTACCTCACACATGTCACCATCAGTCACTGTACCCCACACATGTCACCATCAGTCACTGTACCCCACACATTCCACCATCAGTCACTGTACTCCACACATGCCATCATCAGTCACTGTACCTCACACATGCCACCATCAGTCACTGTACTCCACACATGCCACCATCAGTCACTGTACTCCACACATGCCATCATCAGTCACTGTACCTCACACATGCCACCATCAGTCACTGTACTCCACACATGCCATCATCAGTCACTGTACCTCACACATGCCACCATCAGTCACTGTACTCCACACATGCCACCATCAGTCACTGTACTCCACACATGCCATCATCAGTCACTGTACCCCACACATGCCACCATCAGTCACTGTACTCCACACATGCCATCATCAGTCACTGTACCTCACACATGTCACCATCAGTCACTGTACCCCACACATGCCATCATCAGTCACTGTACCTCACACATGCCACCATCAGTCACTGTACTCCACACATGCCACCATCAGTCACTGTACTCCACACATGCCATCATCAGTCACTGTACCCCACACATGCCACCATCAGTCACTGTACTCCACACATGCCATCATCAGTCACTGTACCTCACACATGTCACCATCAGTCACTGTACCCCACACATGCCATCATCAGTCACTGTACCCCACACATGCCACCATCAGTCACTGTACTCCACACATGCCACCATCAGTCACTGTACTCCACACATGCCATCATCAGTCACTGTACCCCACACATGCCACCATCAGTCACTGTACTCCACACATGCCATCATCAGTCACTGTACCTCACACATGTCACCATCAGTCACTGTACCCCACACATGCCATCATCAGTCACTGTACCCCACACATGCCATCATCAGTCACTGTACCCCACATTTCCTTCCGCACCAGTAAAACTGTTCGAGTTGTTGAATCTAAGAGATAAGTGAATTGAGTGAGAGCTGAACATGGACGCTAAACCTCTCAAGCAGGTAAGGGTGGAAATCTTATCAGGTCTAGCTGAGCTATGCAGCATGTAGTGGCTGGATGGATGATGATTGTGTAGGATTGTTGGCACTGCCGGGCACAGCTGTACACTGGCAGCAGAGCTCAGAGCGAAAGCCACTGCGACTAAATTCCGTGCATAGCACAGCTATGACCACCAGGTGGCGCTCACGTAGCACATTTCATATGGATATGTGCTGAAAGTAGACAGCGCGGGAGTGCGTGACGTCACGACTGCGCGACTGTGTACACAGAAGAGAGAGCAATGTGGAGGCTGGAGAGGGAGAGTGCGGGAGGTAATGGGGCTGCGAGAGGTAATGGGGCTGCGGGGGAGGTAATGGGGCTGCGGGGGAGGTAATGGGGCTGCGGGGGAGGTAATGGGGCTGCGGGGGAGGTAATGGGGCTGCGGGGGAGGTAATGGGGCTGCGGGGTCTGTGTGCAGCGGCTGCCGGCAGCATGGAGGCTCCATAGGGGATGTCCATAGTACCGACATAGTGTGAGCTGCTGGTTGTAGTGGAGGAGACGTGCACTGAGGGTCCCTGAGCTGAGTCCAGGTGTAAACTAGGTGAAGCCCATACGAGTGGCAGAGAGCCTCTTATATGTGTGTGGATTGTAGTACATTGATGGATCCTTCCTGGGTGTCTTGCAGCCCATACGTGTATATGCAGACGGTATAGCAAAATCTATGGGAAGTCCACACTTAAAGGGAATCTGTCATGAGCTGCTTTTTAGAGGAGGAAGCGTGGTTGGTGTAGCAGGTGTGTGCCATGTATTCCGGGAAATAAGGTCTTGGTGATAAAATGTTTGTTATAAGTAAATAGCACACAGCCTGATAAAAGACCCATAGCTGAATTCTGTTTGTTAACCCCTACTTCATGCTGTTCTCCGATTACATAGCAAAAACCTGCTGACCAATTGCCTTTAAGGCTGGTTTCAGACGTCCGTGTTTCAGGTACGTGTGACATCCATTTTTAACACTGATGCCCCACGTACCCATGTTATTATATGCTGTTACTCACACGTCTGTGTTTTCAAACGGATCATGTGACCCCTCGTGGCCCCACACGCAGACATGTCCGTTTTTTCACCAACAGCACGGATGTCACACGGATCGTGTGTGTGACACCAGTGTGACAGGTCCCAGAGAAAACACAGGTCTTTTTAATAAAATGATTTTCTATATTTACCTGTATCCAGCTATCCTGTCTATGGCTCTGCTGCCTCCCGCTCCTGACCCCGCTCATACTCACTGAATATTCAGTGCCCTGTGGAGCTGGAAGTGGGGACAGCGCTGGAGACTTCATTGCTGGGGACTGTATCACTGGAGACAGGTGAGTATCCAGCATAGTGTGTGTGTGTTCAGTGTATACATGCATGTGCGCTATGTGTGTGTATGTGCTCAGTGTATCCATGTGTGTATTATGTACTCAGTGTATACATGTGTGTATAGTGAGAACTTGGAAGCCGGAGCATCGCTGGGACTCATCACATTTCCCAATGAACTCTGATGAACCCGTGAAGCTGTAGCGTGGGTGTTGCGGATTGTCATCTGGATGTCACCAGAGTTCATTGGGAACTCCAATGACCTCCTGGATGTCACTGGGCTTGTAGAATACTCACCTGTCCCCACGATGCTCCGGCTTACAGGTCCTGAGTGCGGTGAATAATCAATTAATATAATGAGCGGCGGTCAGGAGCGGGAGGCAGCAGAGCCGAAGAAAGCAGGTAAATATGGAAAATTTTTTTATTAAATCTTATTATTTCACAGACCCGTGTTTTCTCCGCTATCTGTCGCACACGTGACTATAACCATGCGTGTGACTTGTACCTGATTAAATACGGATGTCTGAAACCGGCCTAAAGGCTGCTTTACACCAGACAATCTATCGTGCGATAGATCGTCGGGGTCACGGTTTTTGTGACGCACATCCGGCATCGCTGGCGATACCGGCCTATGTGACACCTCCTAGTGACGCAGTATCGCTCACAAATTGTGAGTCGTGTACTGCTCGCTAGGTTCCATATTATTGTTTAATTTAGTTGTTCATCGTTCCCGGGGTAGCACACGCCGCTCCGTGTGACACCCCGGGAACGATGAACAGCAGCTCACCTGCGTCACGCGGCCGCCGCCGGCTATGTGAAGGAAGGAGGTAGGCGGGATGTTTACGTCCCGCTCATCTCCGCCCCTCTGCTTCCATTGGCCGGCGGCCGTGTGACGTCGCTGTGACGCCGAACGTTCCTCCCACTCCAGGAAGTGGACGTTCGCAGCCCACAGCGAGGTCACACGGGAGGTAAGTATGTGTGACGGGGGTTACTGACTTTGTGCGCCACGGGCAGTGATTTGCCCATGACGCACAAACGACGGGGGCGGGTACGATCGATTGTGAAATTGCACAATCGGTCGTACCGTGTAAAGCCCCCTTTACTGTGTTAGGGGCCCTTCTCGTGTAGTGCAGCTCCGCTTGTATTGAAGTGAATAAGGGCAGGATTGCAGCACACCGTCCTCTACGCTGTACACAGCTGTGCCGTCGGGTCCAGTCACTGTCTCATCCAGCCTAACTCGTCATTATTATATGTGCCTCTTAATAAATTGGTCCATATTACTTCATCATACTTTTAGGTTTTCAAGGTTTTTTTTTTTAGTTTAAGAAAACCCTTGTTCTTTAGATGCAGTTTTTTTTTTTGTTTTAAAGTGCTTTACTCCTTCTTCTCAGGTCCAGCGCCAGTCTCCACAACTGCTTCTAGTGTCTTTTTGTCTGCAGCGCTGATGTGATATCCACAGCACTGAAGCCAATCACTGAGCTCAGCGTTTCCCTAGTTGATGGCACGAGCTGCTCTGATCCCCCTGAACTCACCGATTGCCTGCAGTGTTGTTGACATGGTGTTAGCGCTTCATACAATAAGGTGACAGCGGAGACTTAGCTCTGCACCTGTTTAAGGTGAGTCAAGCACAGTTTTGGTTTTTTTTTTTTAAGTCAGAAAAATCCTTTAAGAATCTCTATTTTCTTAGCATTGTCAGGATACAAGGTCTGGTCCTGTTGCAGATTACTTGCGCTGGACTAGTAATCCCTTGTAATACAGTTACTGAGTCTTCAGTGACACTCGATAGTCTCAGGGCATAAAGCACAGCATAGGGTTTTCCACAGATTATATACTGAGGATTTATCCTTCCTATTGGTAATTAATATCCGATCAGTGGCCATCTAACATCTGGCACTCCTCCGATCAGCTGTTGCCAGCTCCACCCGCAGCTGTATTTAATGGTGTATGATACAATGATTTGAGAAGAGCTGATCTGTAATCCCGCAGCTGCCATGGATCTGCAGCGTGTCTGCGCCTGGATTAGCTCCATTTAATGGGGGATAGATATCCTTGTGTGGTTATGCTGAAGTGCCTTTGTCACGGGGCCCTTCTCCAATATCACACAATCAACAGAGCGAGAGATGATTGAACAATCCAAAGAATATTCCATGCAATCCAGAATGTCCATCAAATAATCACACAGAGGGTAAATTAGTCCAGAAACCTGTATATAGTCCAGTAAGTGATAAATGTCCAGGTCTCTCTGGGGAGCCTCAGTTTCTCCCCCAGAGGATGAATCCTCCTGCTTCTCTTTTGTCTTTCTAAAGCCTGCTTTACACCTTGCAATTAAGCATATGATTTCGTATGCGATCGTACCCGCCCCCATCGTATGTGCGGCACGTTCAATTTGTTGAATGTGCCGCACAAACGAGTAACCCCCCATCACACGTACTTACCCGTCCATACGACCTCGATGTGGGCGGCGAACATCCACTTCCTGGAGTGGGAGGGACATTCGGCGTCACATTGACGTCACACAGCAGCCGGCCAATAGAAGCGGAGGGGCGGAGATGAGCGGGACATAAACATCCCTCCTCCCTCCTTCCTTCCGCATTGCCGGCGGGAGCCGCGGGACGCAGATAAGATCTGTTCATCGTTCCCGGGGTGTCACACACTGTGATATGTGCTACCCCGGGTACGACGAACAACCTGACGTTCAATTTGTAGGAATTGAACGTTTTACCGTTCAATCGCAATCGCACGTAGCTGTTACATGCTACAATGTACCTTACGATGCCGGATGTGCGTCACTTATAACGTGACCCCGCCGACACATCGTAAGATACATTGCAGCGTGTAAAGCGCCCTTCAGTCAGAATGAACAATTCGCCAGGTAAGCAGATACTTTAGTTGGATCCCAGGCCCCCCTCCCCTAGACTAAAGGTGGCTTTACACACTGCAACATCGCAAACGACATCGCTGTAATGTCACCGGTTTTGTGACGTTATAGCAGGGGTGGGCAATTAATTTTCCCATGGGGCCGCATGAGAAATTGGGATTGGTTTAGAGGGCCGGACTAATATAATTACCTCAGTTCTACCCAATATACTACATCACTACACCCCCTCCATATACTATACCTGTAATAAACTACACCACTACACCCCTATATACTACACCTGTATTATACTACACCCCCCATATACACCTGTATTATACTACACTCCCTCCATATAAATGTAATATACTACACCCCCATATACACCTGTATTATACTACACCACTATATAATACACCTCCGATATACTACATCATTACACCCCTATATACTACACCTGTAATATACTACATCACTACACCCCATATACTACACCTATAATATAGTACACCCCCATATAGTACACCTGTAATATACTACACCTCCATATAGTACACCTGTAATATACTACATCACTACACCCCATATACTACACCTGTAATATAGTACACCCCCATATAGTACACCTGTAATATACTACACCTCCATATAGCACACCTGTAATATACTACATCACTACACCCCATATACTACACCTGTAATATAGTACACCTCCATATAGTACACCTGTAATATACTACATCACTACACCCCTATATACACCTGTAATATACACCTCCATATAGTACACCTGTAATATACTACCCCTCCATATAGCACACCTGTAATATACTACACCTCCATATAGTACACCTGTAATATACTACACCTACATATAGCACACCTGTAATATACTACACCTCCATATAGTACACCTGTAATATACTACCCCTCCATATAGCACACCTGTAATATACTACACCTCCATATAGTACACCTGTAATATACTACATCACTACACCCCATATACTACACCTGTAATATAGTACACCCCCATATAGCACACCTGTAATATACTACACCTCCATATAGCACACCTGTAATATACTACACCTCCATATAGCACACCTGTAATATACTACACCTCCAGATAGCACACCTGTAATATACTACATCACTACACCCCTATATAGCACACCTGTAATATACTACACCTCCATATAGCACACCTGTAATATACTACACCTCCATATAGTACACCTGTATTATACTACACCCCCATATGTCACACACCCTGCTTCCCATACAGCCTGCACCCCCATATCACACACACACTACACCCCCATATGTCACACACCCTGCCCACATATTTCACCCTGCCTGTACCCCAACTTACCCCTCTCAAACACTCTGCACCCCTTCACATCCTTCTGTCAGTCTGCAGCTCTCATATGCCACTCACCCTGCAACTCCATCTTCCCACATATGCCACTCACCCTGCAACTCCATCTTCCCTCATATGCCACTCACCCTGCAGCTCCATCTTCCCACATATGCACTCACCCTGCAGCTCCATGTTCCCACATATGCCAATCACCCTGCAGCTCCATGTTCCCACATATGCACTCACCCTGCAACTCCATCTTCCCACATATGCACTCACCCTGCAGCTCCATGTTCCCACATATGCCAATCACCCTGCAGCTCCATGTTCCCACATATGCACTCACCCTGCAGCTCCATGTTCCCACATATGCCACTCACCCTGCAGCTCCATGTTCCCACATATGCCACTCACCCTGCAGCTCCATGTTCCCACATATGCCACTCACCCTGCAGCTCCATGTTCCCACATATGCACTCACCCTGCAGCTCCATGTTCCCACATATGCCACTCACCCTGCAGCTCCATGTTCCCACATATGCCACTCACCCTGCAGCTCCATGTTCCCACATATGCACTCACCCTGCAGCTCCATGTTCCCACATATGCACTCACCCTGCAGCTCCATGTTCCCACATATGCCACTCACCCTGCATGTCCATGTTCCCACATATGCACTCACCCTGCAGCTCCATGTTCCCACATATGCCAATCACCCTGCAGCTCCATGTTCCCACATATGCACTCACCCTGCAGCTCCATCTTCCCACATATGCACTCACCCTGCAGCTCCATGTTCCCACATATGCACTCACCCTGCAGCTCCATGTTCCCACATATGCCACTCACCCTGCAGCTCCATGTTCCCACATATGCACTCACCCTGCAGCTCCATGTTCCCACATATGCCACTCACCCTGCATGTCCATGTTCCCACATATGCCAATCACCCTGCAGCTCCATGTTCCCACATATGCACTCACCCTGCAGCTCCATGTTCCCACATATGCCAATCACCCTGCAGCTCCATGTTCCCTCATATGCCACTCACCCTGCAGCTCCATGTTCCCACATATGCACTCACCCTGCAGCTCCATGTTCCCACATATGCACTCACCCTGCAGCCCCCCTCCCCCTCATGTCCCCTCTTTTCTTATTACCAGTCATCATGTGTCCACATCTCCTTCAGGATTCAGTATCTTGCTTTCTGCCCGGCATCCTGTGTCTCCTCCCACACAGTCACATGGGCGTGACATCATCGCAGGTCCTACAGTGCAGGATGAATTATTCCGTCTGCTGTGCTGCTTCTTCTCCTGCCCGGCGGGAACTTTTGAAATGACACACGCAGCGCAGTACTGACAACGTCAGAGCGCGCGTGTGTGTCACTGACAATTAGTGCCGGCAGGGAACAGAGGAAAGACTCCTGCGTTCCGCTGCCTGCACTGACTGTGCGGACCTGCACAGGATCTCTCCCTGCTCGGCACGCTGCAGCCCGGCTCCACTGCACCGGCTGAAGACGGGCGGGTCGGTCACAGAGAGCAGGTGGGCCGGATGTGGCCCGCGGGCCGCCCCTTGCCCAGGTCTGCGTTATAGCGACCTCCCCAGCGACATTGCAGTGTGTGAAACACATCAGCGACCTGGCCCCTGCTGTGAAGTTGCTGATCGCTACAAATCGTTCAGGACCATTCTTTGGTCCTTTGTTTCCCGCTGTGCAGCATGATCGCTAGAAAGTCTCAGTGTGTAAAGGGGCCTTTACAGCGACTTTGTTAGCGACTTCCCTTTCAAAAAGCTGCTTTACAACGTCCCCAATGACTAGCTAGGTCGTTCTGCAGGTCCGGATCGCTGTTGCGTCGTTGGCCAGGTCTGCCTGTTTGACAGCTCACCAGAGACTTTGTAGCGATCCCGGCCAGGTTGGGATCGCTGGTGGGATCGCTAGAAAGTCTCAGTGTGTAAAGGGGCCTTTAGGGACAAAAGCCCGGCAGGGGGTGATTAGCCTGCAAACAGGACAATGTACACAGAATGGACATAGCACCACGCCTAAAATACGAACCTACACAAAATTATACATAACCCCCCCATGTTCCACCATCACAGCCTTGTCATTTATTGAAATGGTTTTCAGACCTGTGCCATAAAGATCGCTTCTACTATCATCCGAGTGACAGCACAGATTACGCATGGGCAATTGCTGGGGCAGGTTCTCAGGCAAATGTTTCTTCATAAAAAAAAATAAGAAATGACAACGTGGCCTTGGATTGTATGAGGCATTACTTAAAGCGTATGAGAAGCAATGCAAAATCTGTAACAAGGCCCCCAACTATCATTGGTCTTCACGTATGGGTCAAAGGAACATTTTAGACTTCCATAGTTTCGAGCGCTCCAGTGGAAATTACCACCCCGGTACCCACATAAGTCATGCATCTTATGGGATGAATGGCAGAAGGATAGGAGTGATATTCTGTGCTCCCGATATATAGATTCAAGGAATCAAAAGACACTTAAGAAATGTGACCATGCGGATTATGCTCTACGCGTTTCCATGTTGTAATGATGACTAACCTTTTTTTTTTTTTTTTGGACTGGACCCACAGCCTGTGGTGTTATCTTTCATTCATCACTTTTTTACTTTTTTGTTAAAGTGTCTCTTTCAGTACAGAATGACTGTTCAAACCCTATACAGGTGCTCATACTTCATAGTGGGGATATGCATTTAAATGTTTGGCCCATCATGATGCACTGAGGGCCTGTGTTGGGTCTGAACAGTCATTCTGTGCTTTAACACTAGAAGTCCCAGAGAGGGGTCATTTAACATTTCTACCATTGAAACCCTACGGAGCTCGAAATTCCTAGGACTTCTAGTGTTAACCTGGCTGAATAATCCTCATTCTGTTGTCTCATCGGGGACCCATCTCTGTATCTCATGCCGAATTATTCCAAGTAGTATTACCCTGGTTAACCAAATACCTCTGGTCAGCTCCAGCACAGCTCCCAAGTACAAACATTGCACCCGACGAAACAGAATGAGGATTATTCATCCAGCCTAACAAGCAATGATGTATAAAAAATAATGCCACAGGCTGTGGTCCCAGTAACAAAAAGTTAGTCCACCTTCGAAATGCGTAGAGAATAAACCGCATGGTCACATTTCTTCAGTATCCCTTGAATCTACACATCGGCAGCACAGAATATCACGCCTTTCCTCCTATCATTCATCCTTAAAGGGACTCAGTCAGGTGATTTTCTAGTACAACACCAGGGGTATCCATAAGTAAGGCTTGAGCAGCCCTTTCAGGATCAGTAACTTTTATTGCTCTACCTTCTCCGGTCTTCTTGCTGTAAGTCCCTGTAAATTAACGGTCTCCCTCTGGCTACTCACGCAGATGTTAATCCAAAATGAATATGCGCGGTTTCCCATGCTGGCGACAGTGATGGTAAATCCAAAATAAATATTTACTGCTCCTCTCGCCGGTGTTGGGGGTAACAAATCCAAAATGTATATTCACTGCTCCCCATGCCCATAATCCCACCCACCTCCCGACACCGGTGTCATTGATAGAATAACTACTGTAACACCGCAGAGAGGTGGGGAGAAGTGAATATTTGTTTTGGATTTACTATCACTGAGGCCAACTATCTGAGCAGCGAATATTCATTTTGGATTAACATCTGCTTGACTAGCCGGTGTGAGACACTGAATTTAAAGGAGCTTACAGCAAGAAAACCGGAGAAGGTAAAGCAATAAAAGATACTGATCCTGAGAGGGCTGCCCAAACCTTATTTCAGGATAGCCCTTGTATTGTACTGGAAAATGGCCTGACAGATTCCCTTTAAAGGTGGGATATCCTGACCTGAGGGGGCTGCAACAGCCGATAATATTTGATTCCTCCGTTATGGGTTTACAGCTCTGTAAGGTGAGCAGTTTCCTATCCCTCACCTAACCTGCCTTTCCTATAATGCCCTATTGCACTTGCTGGCTTCCTTTTTCGTGCATCTGAAAGGACCTATCATAGGGACCTATCTAAAGTCTCCACCAAATGAATGGGGGACCCTACATTTATGAATAAATTGACAACTTTTAGGAAGAGGAACAGGAATGAGTCACACAGTGTATCTGTAAGAAACAATGCTCCAGACCTCCTACAGGGGTGACAGTACAGCGCTCGCCGGAGACTCTGCAGACCTCTCCAGGGTTTCCACACTACAGAGATACTCGTCCAGGGTCACAGAATGAGTGGTTTAGCTCTTTCGTGATGTTTTCTTAGGAGATCCAGCTCGTGTGCTCCTGTCATTCCCGTAACATTGTGTTCTCTCGTCATTCCCAGCACTGACCCATCACTTTCTGACCGGCACTGACTACATTGTGGGGCGGAAGAACTGTGCCATATTGATTGGAGATGACCAGTCCATCAGTAGAGCTCATGCCACGCTTTCTGTCAGCCACCCGCTCTCCAGCCTGGTAAGTCACTAAATAAACTATTGTTTTATAGTAACTTTTTTTTATTTATTTTTGAAAAAAATATTGATTTCATTTATTTAACATCACTATTTAATAAATAAATGAATACATTTTTCTGTACAGTGACCCGTCAGCCCTAATATTAGACTTGTACTTCCAGTTGGACACACACATTAGTGCGCCATATGAGGATTCAGAACCTACTGGATGGTTTTGATGTTTATAATGACCGAGCACTCAACAGGGTCAAGGTCAATGTGACATCACCTGATCGAGGGGTCCTGTGTTTTTCTACTTACAAGGTGGCCATAAAATAACCTATGTGCGCACTGAGTGTTTTTCGCGGCATTTTTGCGCGTTTTCCGGGTGCGTTTTTGGGCTCAATACTGCTTGACTTTGCTTCCCCAGAAAAGTCTGAGTTTTCATTTTTGCTGTCCACACACAGCTTTTTTTTTCTGTTCTTGAGCTAAAAAAAAAAAAAAAATGGACATGTTAATTTTTTTCTGCGTTTTCCTGTGTTTTTTACCCATGCAATGCATTGGAAAAATGCAGCAATACGCAGTGATAAAAAACAGAGCAAAATGCAGCCAAAAACGCACCGAAACATGGTATAAAAGCATATGTTTTTTCCACGGGTGCGTTTTTGTGCATTTTTTTGCAGCCAAAAACGCAGCGTTTTTGAGAAGTGCAAAAACATCATAGTGCGCACATAGCCTAAAGGCTGCTTTACATGGTACGACCGATTTGTGCGATTTCACAATCGATCGTACCCGCCCCCGTCCTTTTTGCGTCACGGACAAATCGCTGCCCGTGGCGCACAAAGTCGGTAACCCCCGTCACACATACTTACCTCTCGTGCGACCACGCTGTGGGCGGCGAACGTCCACTTCCTGGAGTGGGAGGGACGTTCGACGTCACAGGGCCACCGGCCAATAGAAGTGGAGGGGCGGAGATGAGCAGGATGTAAACATCCCGCCCACCTCCTTCCTTCCACATAGAGCCGGCGGCTGACGCGGGAGGCAGGTACGCGATGTTCATCGCTCCCGTGGTGTCACACGGAGCGACGTGTGATGCCACGGGAACGATGAACAACCGGTGCCCGATTTCAGAACCGATATTATGGAACCTAGAGACCAGTACACGACTCACGATTTGTCAGCGATACTGCGTCGCTAGGAGGTGTCACACAAGCCGGCATCGCCAGCGATGCCGGATGTGCGTCACAAAAACCGTGACCCCGACGATCTATCGCACGATAGATTGTCTGGTGTAAAGCAGCCTTTAGGTGTTTGGAGCCGTGTGCAGACTGACCTAGGGGACAGAATTAGCTGAAAATTGGTATGTATGCTATTCAAGGCATGGAGAACCGGAAAACATCTTAAAACATTTTTTAGACCAAAACTCCCCACCAGGTGAAAAAGTGGCTCTGTACAGTGAGCGTGCCTTACAGCTCTGTCTGCAGGATGCCGGTCTCTTTGCCGAATCGTTCGCTGTTAGTGCGGTTGTTATATGAGAATGATGGGAATGCTACAGCTGCACTGAGAGCCTTTCATCGTTTGAAAGCTTTTCACACACGTAACGGTCCAATGGCTGTCGATTCGCTGAGACAGATGACACGTTTTGAGGTAACAGGGTTACTGAGTGTTCAGCCAGGGCGCGGGTGATGACCGGTAAGCAGAGAGGTTGTGTTGGACATTGTCACTGCCGTCGTGGAACAGGGCACGAACAACCCTGCCGGGAACAGCAGTGCACGCAGTGTTTCCAGGAAATTGTGGAAAGTTCTCCGAAAGGTATTGTGGGCATACCCATGCAAAATTAGCCATCATCAACAATTATACCCACATGACATTTGCATTCATGTTTCTGGCGAGAGTGGAAGTGGATGGCACTTGGCCATAGAATATTCTGTGGTACGACGAATGGAACGGTGAACACACAAAAGTGTCGCATATGGGCTACCGAAAATCTGCATTTGCCAAAGTTAACAGTTTGGTGTGGCTTTACCTCATCATTCAACCTTGGACCGTTCTTTTACAAAGAAACGGGGCCCACTGGGGTTGCTACCTGTTCTGTGACAGCAGCGAGATACCAGACAATGCTGGACACAGCGGTCGTTCCACAACTCCAACAGCGGCAGTGTCTTCAGGCAACCACCTCCATGCATGATGGAGACCTCCTCACATCGCAAATCGTGTGGAGAACGTTCTGCGTGCTCATTTTCCCGATGACAGGATTTTGAGCCGCTCCTTCCCTATCGCATGGTCACCGCGTTCGCCCGATCTCGATCCTTGTGATTTCTGGTTGTGGGGACACTTGTCTTTATTGGGGAAATGTCGACACCCTGGCTGACCTCAAAGACCGCATCATTTTGGAAGTGAGCAGCATCCCACCAGACATGTTACATGCAAGTTTCGAGCATGTTATGCATAGGATGAACATGATCATCATGCATGATGGCGGCCATATTGAACAGTTATGCTAGTCTGTGGAACAGTTGTGACATCTCCAGTTATCGGCACATGGTTTTTGGGCCGCTCACTCACTGTACAGCGCCACTTTTTCACCTGGTGGGGAGTTTTGGTATTTTTTTTTTTTTTTTTTTTTTTTTTTTTTTTTTAAATGCCTTTTGTTTCCCCATGCCTTGAATAACATACATACCAATTTTCTGCCAATTCTGTCCACTGGGTCAGTCTGCACACGGCTCCAAGCACCTTAGGTTATTTTATGGCCACCTTGTATATAGCAGTGTTATAAGTAATTGTATAGGAGGAGGAGGAGGTGAGCTGGGCCATCACATTATGAATGATAGGCACTGTTATCAGCTGTGTGCAGAGATATTACCTTTTTACTGTAATTCTGCTGAAAAGTTTTCTGTACAGAAAATTAAGTGTTTTTCTTTTTTTTATTAAAGTTTTATATCAAGAGTCAATACGATACATACATAAAATAGGATCAGAACAGCCACTAATACCTCATATAATTAGAAGGAATGTAGAGTCAATACAAGACTTTTAATTTACATTCAATCAAACAGCTAACGAATAATGAAAACAGCCACTTCTATCTTCATAACTGCATTTTCCCAGCCTAGATGCGAGTCCAGTCCAGTTTCCCAGTAAGCCCTAGTTAATGTCTCTTAGGCTAACAATACCTCTTACTCCGCAATCTTCTCATTTAAAGGGAACCTGTCATCAGAAATTTAGCTATAAAGCTAAATGTTTCCCCCTCTGCAGCTCCTGGGCTACATTCTAGGAAGCTTCCTATAGTTTTTTTGGCACCTTTTATACCAAAATAAACACTTTGTAAACTGGTACCTTTTCGTATGCAAATTTCTAAAATCGTCCATGGGGGCGGGCTGCCTGGGGTCCGTTGCTGTCCTTCTGCAGATTTACGCTGCCCCCGAACGCTGAATTTCAAAAGCTCAGGACGCCGCCCCTGGGTGCCCGTGGTCCCGCGCATGCGCTGTTCCACTGTAGCGGTGCCGTGCACTGCGTGCACGTGTGACCGCTAGTGACGCTTTGCGCGGGCACGAGGTTATGGGCGGCGCTGTGAGTGTCATCAGTAAGTGCCGCCCATAACCTCGTGACCGCACTTTCCCCTATGACTCCAGCGTTATGCGCAAGCGCTCGCTGGCCTGATGCCCGGACGTCCCCTCCTTCCCATCTATTTCCTGCTGCTGAGCAGGATGGGAAGGAGGGGACGTCCGGGCATCAGGCCAGCGAGCGCTTGCGCATAACGCTGGAGTCATAGGGGAAAGTGCGGTCACGAGGTTATGGGCGGCACTTACTGATGACACTCACAGCGCCGCCCATAACCTCGTGCCCGCGCAAAGCGTCACTAGCGGTCACACGTGCACGCAGTGCACGGCACCGCTACAGTGGAACAGCGCATGCGCGGGACCACGGGCACCCAGGGGCGGCGTCCTGAACTTTTGAAATTCAGCGTTCGGGGGCGGCGTAAATCTGCAGGAGGACAGCAACGGACCCCAGGCAGCCCGCCCCCATGGAAGATTTTAGAAATTTGCATACGAAAAGGTACCAGTTTACAAAGTATCATAGTATCATAGTTTTTAAGGTTGAAGGGAGACTCTAAGTCCATCTAGTTCAACCCGTAGCCTAACATGTTGATCCAGAGGAAGGCAAAAAAAACCCCAATGTGGCAAACAAGTTCCAATGGGGAAAAACTTCCTTCCTGACTCCACATCCGGCAATCAGACTAGTTCCCTGGATCAATACCCTGTCATAAAATCTAATATACATAACTGGTAATATTAAATTTTTCAAGAAAGGCATCCAGGCTCTGCTTAAATGTTAGTAGTGAATCACTCATTACAACATCATGCGGCAGAGAGTTCCATAGTCTCACTGCTCGTACAGTAAAGAATCCTCGTCTGTGATTATGATTAAATCTTCTTTCCTCAAGACGTAGCGGATGCCCCCGTGTTCCAGTCGCAGGCCTAGGTGTAAAAAGATCTTTGGAAAGGTCTCTGTACTGTCCCCTCATATATTTATACATTGTGATTAGATCCCCCCTAAGCCTTCGTTTTTCAAAACTAAATAACCCCAAGTTTAATAACCTATCTTGGTATTGCAGCCCACCCATTCCTCTAATAATCTTGGTGGCTCTTCTCTGCACCCTCTCCAGTTCAGCTATGTCCTTCTTATATATCGGTGACCAGAATTGTACACAGTATTCTAAGTGCGGTCGCACTAGTGACTTGTACAGAGGTAGAACTATATTTTTTTCATGAACACTTATACCTCTTTTAATACATCCCATTATTTTATTAGCCCTGGCAGCAGTTGCCTGACACTGTCCACTAAAGTGAAGTTTACCATCCACCCATACACCCAAGTCTTTTTCTGTGTCTGTTTTACCCAGTGTTCTACAATTAAGTACATAATCATAAATGTTATTTCCTCTACCCAAGTGCATGACCTTACATTTATCTACATTAAACTTCAATTGCCACTTCTCAGCCCAAACCTCCAATTTACATAAATCTCCCTGTAATATAAAATTATCCTCCTCTGTATTGATTACCCTGCAGAGTTTAGTATCATCTGCAAATATTGAAATTCTACTCCGCATGCCCCCAACAAGGTCATTTATAAATATGTTGAAAAGAAGTGGGCCCAATACTGACCCCTGTGGTACCCCACTATGAACTGAGACCCAGTCCGAGTACGTACCATTAATAACCCCCCTTTGTTTCCTATCACTGAGCCAGTTTTTAACCCAGTTACACATATTTTCCCCTATCCCCATTATTCTCATTTTATGTACCAACCTTTTGTGTGGCACCGTATCAAAAGCTTTTGAAAAGTCCATATACACAACATCCACTGCATTTCCCTGGTCCAGGCTTGAACTTACCTCTTCATAGAAGCTGATCAAATTAGTTTGACAGGATCGATCCCTCATAAACCCATGTTGATACTCTGTCATAAGGTTATTTTTCTTGAGATACTCCAGTATAGCATCTCTCAAGAAACCCTCAAGGATTTTACCAACCGTAGAGGTTAAACTTACCGGCCTATAATTTCCCGGCTCAGTTTTTGTCCCCTTTTTGAATATTGGCACCACATTTGCTATGCGCCAGTCCTGCGGTACCAACGCTGTTATTAAGGAATCTGAGAAGATTAAAAATAATGGTCTATCTATCACAGAACTCAATTCCTGTAGTACTCTGGGGTGTATGCCATCCGGGCCCGGAGATTTGTCAACCTTAGTGATTTCGAGGCGGCGGCGTACTTCCTGCTGGGTTAAGCAGGTAATATTCAAGGGTGAATTTATGGTATCACTGGTCATGTCACCTGCCATGGCATTTTCTTGTATAAAAACCGTAGAAAAAAAGTCATTCAGCAAAAGTGTTTATTTTGGTATAAAAGGTGCCAAAAAAACTATAGGAAGCTTCCTAGAATGCAGCCCAGGAGCTGCAGAGGGGGGAACTTTTAGCTTTATAGCTAAATTTCTGATGACAGGTTCCCTTTAAAGAGAACCAACCAGCCGGATTTTGCTATATGAGGTAAAGGCAGCGCCATACAGGCACTAGGATGCTGATTCCCGGCATAGCTTTTGTTGATAGATTGGATGCTTGGTTGATGAAATATCTGTAATCAAAGTTGCAGAAAAGCACTGCCTATTTTCCACTTTCCTTTCATTTACGTTTCTGAGATCTTGTCTCATCAGAGAGAATTCCTCTCTAAGGCTATGTGCGCACTTACTGGATTTTGCCGCGGATTTTCCGCGGTTTTGCTGCATGTTTCGCTGCAGAAAATGTTCATAACATCTCTGCAGTGAATCACCAGCAAATCCTATGGAGAAAAAAAATCCTGTGCGCACTGGGCGGAATTTGACAGCTGCATGTTTTGCTGCGGGATTCCCGCAGCAAAAACAAGTGCATGTCACTTCTTTTCCGCACATCGCTGCGGGATTTCACTCCATTGACTCCAATTAATCATGAAATCCCGCAGGGAATAACGCAGGCAGCAAATTCTGTGCGGTTCACTGCGTTTTCCTGCGTTATTCCCTGCGGTATTTCGCGGTTTACCTCCGGTAATGTACATCGCCTGTCTGCGGTTTGCAGGGAAGTGATGTCATTACAGGAAGAGGAAGCCGTGCAGAGAGTAAACACACACACACATCACAGACACACAGACATCACAGACACATAGACACAGACACATAGAACACACATAGAAAGAAAACGGAAATATAGAAAACAAAGAACGTGGGCTCCGCTGCATATTTACCGTCCAGCCGAGGTAAGCACACAGCGGCGGCCCGGTATTCTCAGGCTGGGGAGGGAGAGGGGCAGGGATAATGTCCCCCGCCTCACTCCCCCTCCCGCAGCCGAGAATATCAGCCGCAGCTGCCCTGGCACTGTCGCATGCATTATGCGGCACTACCGGCGTGTCCTCGGCTCTTCTTGCCGCCGTGTAGCAGTGGCAGCAAGGTAATACAAGGGGTTAATGGTGGTGGGGGACCACCGCAATTAACTCCAGGCTTGATCATGGCAGCGTCTATGTGACAGCTGACATGATCAACCCATAAGTAAAGTGAATAAAACACAGACACCGAAAAATCCTTTATTTTAAATAAAACAAACAAGCCTCGTTCACCATTTTATTAACCCCTCCCGCACCAAAGCTCCGGCGTAATCCACCGCTCCGGCGTAATCCACAGGTCCCGCGCTGCTTCCATCCAGCCGCGACTGTCACAGACACAGCGCTGAATGAAAGCAGCAGACAGCAGAGGTAATTACCGGTCATTTCCCACGGCCGGTAATGTGAACTCACTGCCGACCGTGGGAAATGCAGCGATCTATCTATCTATCTATCTATCTATCTATCTATCTGTCTGTCTGTCTATCTATCTATCCCTCTATCTATTCTTCTGTCTATCTACTATCTCAGAATTAAATGACTTTTCTTTTTTTCTTCAATGTGCTTTATTGCATTGAATGCAATAAAGCACATCCCAACCCGCACGCGGCAAAACCGCAGCAAACCGCGGCAAACCGCATGCGGTTTTCGGGTGCGGTTTCCCGCGGTTTTTTACCGCGGGTGCGGTAATCTTTGAGAGCATGCGGAATTTTCTCAAGGAAATTTCATTTCCCAGTGCGCACAAGGCCTAAGTATCCCCACCTGCAGGCTAAGGCTATGTTCACACAGAACGTTTTTGCTGCTTTATTTTTCTGCAGCAAAACCTTATCTCCTTGTCTCCTGGTGGTTTTCTGCATTTTTGGTATGGTTTTTGGCCGGGCTTTTTTTGCGGTTTTCTACTGTTTTTTTGCAGCGTTTGTTTACTGTGTACATTGCACTTCCTCAGGGAGTGATGGCCGGACCAAGTCCAGACCTGCGTGGGTTCAAAGGTACCAGAGTGCCGGGCCGGGATTGATCTGGATCCAGCACTCTGGTAATAATTGTAAAAAATAAATATATAAAAATAAATCCAGTGCACTATACTTGTTTCCAGTGAAGATGTAAACTGCTCTCGCAGTCGCTTCTTCTTCTACTTCCGGGGCCGCTCATTAGCCTCACATTCACTGCTTTCCTCGCTCACAGGCTTCTGTGATTAGCTGCAGTCAGACGCGCCCCAACCGTGAGTGACAGCCTGTCTGACGTTTTCAGTCACAGGCGCTGTGTGCGTCTATCGTGGTATAAAAATAAATAAATGAAGAAAAATTAGCAAAGGGTCCCCCATATTATGATACCAGGCACAGATAAAGCATACGGTTACAGGCTGCAGCCCCCTACCATGCGCTTAGCTTGGCTGTGTATCAAAATAAGGAGAACCGCATGTGGCTTTTTTTTTTTTAATTATTTAAATAAATAATTTGAAACAGCATGCGGTCCCCCCAATTTTGATACCCAGCCATGATAAAGCCCAACAGTTGGGGGCTGGTATTCTCAGGCAGGGGAGACATGCTTATTGGGCCCCACCAGCCTAAACATAGCCTGTAGCTTCCCAGGATTGTTGCATTCATTAGATGCGACAATCCCAGAACTTTACCCGACTCTTCCCAATTGGCCTGGTGCGGGAGTAATAACGGGTTAATACAGCCCACAGCTGCCACTCAGCCCTAGATTAGTAATGGGTGGCGTCTATGAGACCGCCCCCCAATACTAATCTGTAAGTGAAAAGAAATAAACACAATCACCCAAAAATCCTTTATTTGAAATAAAAGACAAAAAAAACACCCTCTCGCCATTTTATTGACCAGCAAAACACCCCTGTAAGTCTCACGTTATCACACTAGGTCCCATGACGATTCTATCTCTGCTTTATCTAAACTCCATTCGAGCGGTCATAGAACATGGCCGCCCTCTGTGAGGTTCAGGCAAGAGACTAGGTGAACCGCACGATCATCAGTGACATCGCTCAGGTGATGGTCACAGTTGGAGATTCCCACTGTCAGCCCTTGATCTTCACTTTCGTCTCTTTGTAACACATATCTGTAGACCATTATAGAGGTATCCGGACTTTCCCAGCTTATTCTCATTTGAGCCTAAGGGACCACTGTGGTGGCACAGTGGCTCAGTGGTTAGCACTGCAGTCTTGCAGCGCTGGGGTCCTGGGTTCAAATCCCACTAAGGACACCATCTGCAGGGAGTTTGTATGTTCTCCCCGTGTTTGCGTGGGTTTCCTCCGGGTTCTCCGGTTTCCTCCCACTCTCCAAAAACATACAGATAGGGACTTGGATTTTGAACCCCAATGGGGACAGAGTTGCCATTGTCTGTAAAGCTCTGTGGAATTAATAGCGCTATATAAATGAATACATATTATTATTTGTATGATAAAAGTCAGATAAATACCAAGATTCATCTGGAGCAATGATTAATTACTTCTCACATGTCTGTGCGATTCTCCAACCCTCCTCAATTACTGCTTTCCATACACCACACACTTTGACACGAGCGGTAATGTAATATTCACAGTGGTAGGTGACTAAT
This sequence comes from Anomaloglossus baeobatrachus, assembly GCF_048569485.1. Lineage (NCBI taxonomy): Eukaryota > Metazoa > Chordata > Amphibia > Anura > Aromobatidae > Anomaloglossus > Anomaloglossus baeobatrachus. Next base: position 91,802,315 of record NC_134358.1, read on the forward strand.
TGAAAATGGGCATCATAGTGTGAGCAGAAAAAAGGATTAATTGAAATGTAACTGCAATATCCTTATTGCCCACAGGATGTCAGCAGAGCTCCATGTGTGCTTTGGAATGAATACAGGCCACGTCTCCCCTTATGTTCTCTTATGTGCACTGCACACGTTGAGTATTTGGTTGCAGAAGTTTCTGCATCTCTTGGGAGGGAAAATGCAGCACAAAAACCTGCATCCTTGCCTCATTTTTAATGCGTTTTTACATTTTGTTTTTTTCATTGCTTTCGATGATGAAAAATCCAGGCAAAACCGCTGAAAGAATTGACACGCTGCAGATTATATTTTGCTCCAAATCTGCAAGGAAGAAAACTGTACACGTGCACAACACTTCAGGATTCTCATTTTGTTTGCAGGTTTGTGACGGCTGCACCAAAAAAAAAATGCATCCTAAAATGCTATAAAAATGTACTATGTCCACACACCCTTAGACTTTATCACTTCACTACTGTAACACAAAATCACGGGGAAGGGGGATGTGCGCCCTCCAGACACCTATCAATCACCATCAGCATGTCTATCAGCCAGGTAGGAGAAGAGAAACCACAGCGCTCCTTCTTACCTCTCCGCTACAGACAGGCTGTGGTAAGCACTGCGTCCAGCCCGGATCTCCTCACCACTGCCTGCCGGCCCACTCTCCAAGATGGCACCCACGTCAAGTCCACACTCACCAGATAGATGACTCTTCAGGGCTGCACCTCACTCCTTCCAGACCTGCTCCCCCCTCTCGGTCGTGCAAGGACCCCGCGGTCTTCTGCCCTCAGTGTTGACTGCTCCGTCTTTAAGCGCGTACTGCCCCACTCTGTGTTGCGCTGCAGGGCTTCTGGATCGCGGTCCTTAATCCGGCCAGACACCCACCTCCGTTCTTCAGGTCACCGCATCCAACTACCGCGACCCTTCTTCCTCCCAGATGGTGCCCTCCTTTTTTTTTTCTTTTATACTTAAAGTGCAGATTCTGCATAATTAATCAGTATGAGCCGCCGGAGCTCCTGTGCCACACGTCCTCCTCAGTTGCCGGTGAGGCCACCCCCTGGATGAGTGATTCTAGTACCGGGCCTAGTGACCGGTGGAAATTTCTGCTTTACTGACATTCATTATGTATTTCCCACACATTTATTTTAGATCTGTGTGTGATAATGTGGTGTTGGGGTTGTGCCATTGAAAATGTAATGTAGATTTTATATAGGCTGGCCATCTTCAGTGATCCGGTCCAGTATATGGATATGTAGGATACATACATAGCCATATACATTAGATACAACTAAGCTGAAGGTGGCACAGGCCTTGTAATAGTGGTTGTGTGGATGCCCTTACGCGTTTCAGTCCTTACTGGACATTGGTCTTTCATCCTGGCCGCGTATGTGATCCCGGATGATTCCTCATTCTTTACAGAAAGGTCATTCGTGACTTAGCCACAATTGGGTGAAAATATTAAACTCTGGCGACTTCTTTCCAGATGATTAGAGTCGATCAACAGTCGACTATGGTGATTGTTCTTTATAATTGAAATCCATTCCACTAGTTTAGGGATGTCAAACAAAAATTCATAAACCCCATTAAAACTTAACATTTAATTACTCGATATTAAAAGGATTAAACACCACATTACATGAATATGTGCACAGAGGAAAGAGGGAAAAATTCCCTACAATATCCACTCCCTCCTGTGCTCTACCTAGCCGCGGAGGTTGGCACCCTATATTCTGCGCAGCGGCGCCCCCGCTCCTCGACGGCTATCCCTACTATGGCCCTGTGAGTCCCTAGCCAAGACAATAAAGTGCGGTGCAAAAAATCAATTAAAGTGCAGTGCAGACCATAAAGTGATAATGTGCCAATATGGAACTCACAGTCACCCTCTAAATGCAAGGGGGTGTCAGCCTTGTCACAATGATTCTGTTCGAATAGCAGGGATATAACACTTAGCTTATGCTGCCTCTCAGGCTGCCTCAACGCGTTTCCCCATTTTCTGGTTCATCAGGAGGCCGATATAAGTCTCTTGTGGTATGATAAGACCGTGGCAGTCAAAATGCCAGATTCACATGATGCTAAAGGGGCCACCAGGTGACTGATTTCCCCTATAACCCCTCAGACGTCCTCCAGGATCAAGCGTCACCCAATGGGCACAAGGCTACCAATTACCTTATTGATTAATGCCTGTGTCCGATTACCATTCCAACACAATGTGCAGGCATACACTTCCGCGTTCCACACTGGACCGCACGCAAGCCCGCCCCCAAACGTGGGGCCGCGTCACCCAATGGGCACAAGGCTACCAATCACCTTATTAATTAATGCCTGTGTCCGATTACCATTCTAACACAATGTGCAGGCATACACTTCCGCGTTCCACACCGGACCGCACGCAAGCCCGCCCCCAATCACGTGGGGCCGCATCACTGCGCTCCAGGGTGGTAACCCCGGAAGTACGCAGACGCGGCTCCCACACCCCCATGTTCATCTCCGCGTTCCAACCTGGAGCGCACGGATGCCCCGCCCCCGGCACATGGGGCCGCGTCTACGTGCGCTCCAAGGGGCGGGTACCAGGGCACACAACCACTACGTCACCTAATCATCCCACAGTTTGGGAGGAGCCAAAGTGCAAGCCAGCATAACCGGGTATGACTATAATCCTACCGCACTCTAATGCGGAGGGCATAATGCTGGCAGTAGTGTACTACACACCCGTGCCCTGATTGTTCAGATACACTATTTCCCTATACCCATATGGGCGCACACAGAGCGATATCTCATGTCCGATACAGGGGTTATTAAAATGACCTGTCCCCTTATAGAGAAATTGATATATTAAGCAGGTAAAAAAAGGGGAACCAGCACGATCTGAAATTGGCATGCATCATATAAAAAGTGAAAATTCACAAATTTATTCCAACTGTACTATAATAAAAAAATGAGATTTTTAGCAAATAATTGATCAATTTTTTGAGCCACCCCTGCCAACGTCACGGCAAATCTCAATAGGGGGGTCCTACTCTACATTCTGTATTTCATGTGCCATGCGGCCTCCTAGATAAAATTAAAAGCAGAACCATAATGGAGCACACATACCTGCAACCTGTATATAGCCGCTTCCATGTTGCAAAAAAGGCACTTGTGGATAGAGACCAGCCCAGGTCCCAGCATGTGGAGAAAGCCCCACACATACCAGGACTATATCAGAACTGACCCTCCCAGTGCCAAACAGCAACCATTGATAAAGGCGGACCAGATCCAAGAATGGTGCTTAATTAGCATTGCCTGTGGAAAGGGGTGAGGTAACTGAGTCTGAACAGCTACCAACAGGAGGAATATATTGCAAACCAAAATCAGGCGTGCATGGTATGGTGTTGGTCAGACACCAGATTTGTAGCATAACTACGGTCAAAACAGAGAAAAAAAGGGGAACCAGCATGATCTGAAATTGGCATGCATCATATAAAAAGTGAAAATTCACAAATTTATTCCAACTGTACTATAATAAAAAAATGAGATTTTTAGCAAATAATTGATCAATTTTAAGCACCATCTTGGATCTGGTCCGCCTTTATCAATGGTTGCTGTTTGGCACTGGGAGGGTCAGTTCTGATATAGTCCTGGTATGTGTAGAGCTTGCTCCACATGCTGGGACCTGGGCTGGTCTCTATCCACAAGTGCCTTTTTTGCAACATAGAAGCGGTTATATACAGGTTACAGGTATGTGTGCTCTATTATGGTTCTGCTTTTAACTTTATCTAGGAGGCCGCATGGCACATGAAATACAGAATGTAGAGTAGGACCCCCCTATTGAGATTTGCCGTGACGTTGGCAGGGGTCGCTCAAAAAATTGATCAATTATTTGCTAAAAATCTCATTTTTTTTATTGTAGTACAGTTGGAATAAATCTGTGAATTTTCACTTTTTATATGATGCATGCCAATTTCAGATCGTGCTGGCTCCCCTCTCTCTTCATATTAAGCAGGTAGAAAGGGGGGAGGGGGTGGGGTGTGGACATTCCATGATGTACATATCTTGCGGATCTATAAAGCACCCGAATTGGTATCCTTTATTACACACTGGATCCTGGAGGACAACTGTACATTAATATAATTCCATACTTAATGCTACCCCATACACAAGGCAGCTAAGGCCATAGCTCCCCATTCGAGAACCCTATAGGTGTTACCCTGTTACAGAAAACACGCATAAGACAACTGTTCATTGATTCCATTGGGGGTCAAGGAATCAAATCTAAATGTCCATTCACTTTCTTTTTGAAGTATACACTTGTCAAAATCACCCCCTCTAGGGTTAGGCTTCACAACCTCAATGACACAGAAGGACAACTGGTGTGGGTTTCCCCCATGTTTTTCAATCACATGTCTAGCCAGGGGGGTGTCACGTTTTTTGCGGATGTCACCCAGATGCTCACCCACCCGCCTCCGGAACTCTCTCCTAGTCTTTCCCACATAGTCCAGGGGGCAGGTGCAGGTAGCCACATAGACGACCCCCGCAGTTTTGCAGTTAGCGAAATCTCTTATGAAGAACTCCCTGTCATTAAATGAACTCCTGACAGACTTAGACGGTCTCATATAGCCACAATAGGAGCAGTCCCCACAGCGAAAAAATCCACAAACCCTTCTATCCAGCCATGTCCCTGATGGTGTGGGCTTCCTGTAAAAGCTGTGTACAAGATGATCCCTAAGTGAACGACCCCTCCTATAGGTGATACTCGGCTTTTGGGGGATAAACCTATTGATGTCTGGATCCGCCAATAGCACCCCCCAGTGCCTTTTGAGAATCTCAAAGATGCGGCCATTCTGGCAGTCAAACGTCCCTATCAATCTAGTCAGGGAGTCTCCCTCCTCATGTAATCTCCGGGGATTTAATAGATTCTCCCTGTTTTGCCTCTCCGCATGTTCACGTGCTGGATAGAGAACCTCCCCAGGATAACCCCTATCCATAAACCTTCTGGTCATGTCATTTGCCTGATCTCTAAAATCCTCCAGCCTGGAGCAATTCCTACGTAACCTGAGGTACTGACCCCTTGGGATGCCTTTCTTCAGCGGAGGTGGATGGTGGCTATCCCACTTCAATAAATTATTCGTGGCTGTCGGTTTGCGAAATGTTTTTGTTACAAGATTCCCATCAGCTCCGTGTGTGATTAAAATATCCAGAAATGGAAGGCATGTCCAATCATGCTCTGATGTGAATCTGAGTCCTATATCATTAACATTTAGGACCTCCACAAATTTCACAAATTCCTCTTCCGACCCGGACCATAGTACAAGTACATCGTCGATGTACCTGGACCATAACATGATCCGTGAGTGCCACCAGACCTCCTCATCACCAAACACAATGGTTTCCTCCCACCAGCCCAGGAACACGTTAGCGTACGAGGGAGCACAAGGGCTCCCCATCGCCGTGCCCCTGAGCTGGTGAAAGTACTTCCTGTTAAAATTAAAGAAGTTGTGCCGCAGGATGAAATTCATCAAGTCGACCATGAAGCAATTGTGTCTAATACATTCGCTATTGCGGCTACCAAGATAATGGCGCATTGCTTCAAATCCTTTCTCATGTGGGATGCTACTGTATAACGCCTCCACATCTATGGAAGCCAACAGCACATCCCTACCTACTGACACCCCATCCAACTTCCTCAACAGGTCCATGGTGTCTCTGGTGAATGAAGGCAAGGCATCAACAAAGGGGCGTAGGATGCGATCCACATATATCCCACAGTTTTGGGTCAATGATCCTATCCCAGATACGATCGGTCGCCCCTTAAGGGGCTCCAACCCCTTATGTACCTTGGGCAATGAATAAAACGTGGGTGTTATCGGGAAGGTTGGTTTGAGAAATTTATACTCATTGAGGGACAAGATCCCTTCCTCCCTAGCTGCTTCAAGGATTTGTGACAGAGTTTCAAGATATTCTTGTGTGGGGTCTCCCGGGATGATCTCATACGTATCTTTATCATTTAGTATAGCATTACACATATCCAGGTATCTCTTATGGTCCATTATTACCAAATTCCCCCCCTTGTCAGAGGGTTTTATGATCAAGTTTTGGTCTCTTTCAAGTTTTTACAGAGCCGTCCATTCCTCCTCCGATAAATTGGACCCCATCCCTCTGTTCTTACTTGGGATTTTGCGGAGGTCTCTTTCCACCAGGGTCAGAAATATATCCACACTAGTTGTGTCGCTTCCTGGTGGCATTTTGGTGCTGCCAGCTCTTAAATCAGTAAAGGGACCAAGACCGCCCTGATGTACCCCTGTCTGCTCCTGTGCCAAACCCATAAGCGTCTGATAACACTCGAGATCATCCTCTGTTAGTCCCAGCTCTCTACATTTCTCTCTGTCATTCCTAAGGAAAAACCTCCTCCATTTTAATTTCCTACAAAATAGGTTCACATCCTTAACCCAATGAAAGGGCTAGACATGTGATTGAAAAACATGGGGGAAACCCACACCAGTTGTCCTTCTGTGTCATTGAGGTTGTTAAGCCTAACCCTAGAGGGGGTGATTTTGACAAGTGTATACTTCAAAAAGAAAGTGAATGGACATTTAGATTTGATTCCTTGACCCCCAATGGAATCAATGAACAGTTGTCTTATGCGTGTTTTCTGTAACAGGGTAACACCTATAGGGTTCTCGAATGGGGCGCTATGGCCTTAGCTGCCTTGTGTATGGGGTAGCATTAAGTATGGAATTATATTAATGTACAGTTGTCCTCCAGGATCCAGTGTGTAATAAAGGATACCAATTCGGGTGCTTTATAGATCCGCAAGATATGTACATCATGGAATGTCCACACCCCCCCCCCCCCCCCCTCCCCCCTTTCTACCTGCTTAATATATCAATTTCTCTATAAGGGGACAGGTCATTTTAATAACCCCTGTATCGGACATGAGATATCGCTCTGTGTGCGCCCATATGGGTATAGGGAAATAGTGTATCTGAACAATCAGGGCACGGGTGTGTAGTACACTACTGCCAGCATTATGCCCTCCGCATTAGAGTGCGGTAGGATTATAGTCATACCCGGTTATGCTGGCTTGCACTTTGGCTCCTCCCATACTGTGGGATGATTAGGTGACGTAGTGGTTGTGTGCCCTGGTACCCGCCCCTTGGAGCGCACGTAGACGCGGCCCCATGTGACGGGGGCGGGGCATCCGTGCGCTCCAGGTTGGAACGCGGAGATGAACATGGGGGTGTGGGAGCCGCGTCTGCGTACTTCCGGGGTTACCACCCTGGAGCGCAGTGATGCGGCCCCACGTGATTGGGGGCGGGCTTGCGTGCGGTCCGGTGTGGAACGCGGAAGTGTATGCCTGCACATTGTGTTAGAATGGTAATCGGACACAGGCATTAATTAATAAGGTGATTGGTAGCCTTGTGCCCATTGGGTGACGCGGCCCCACGTGTTTGGGGGCGGGCTTGCGTGCGGTCCAGTGTGGAACGCGGAAGTGTATGCCTGCACATTGTGTTGGAATGGTAATCGGACACAGGCATTAATCAATAAGGTAATTGGTAGCCTTGTGCCCATTGGGTGACGCTTGATCCTGGAGGACGTCTGAGGGGTTATAGGGGAAATCAGTCACCTGGTGGCCCCTTTAGCATCATGTGAATCTGGCATTTTGACTGCCACGGTCTTATCATACCACAAGAGACTTATATCGGCCTCCTGATGAACCAGAAAATGGGGAAACGCGTTGAGGCAGCCTGAGAGGCAGCATAAGCTAAGTGTTATATCCCTGCTATTCGAACAGAATCATTGTGACAAGGCTGACACCCCCTTGCATTTAGAGGGTGACTGTGAGTTCCATATTGGCACATTATCACTTTATGGTCTGCACTGCACTTTAATTGATTTTTTTGCACCGCACTTTATTGTCTTGGCTAGGGACTCACAGGGCCATAGTAGGGATAGCCGTCGAGGAGCGGGGGCGCCGCTGCGCAGAATATAGGGTGCCAACCTCCGCGGCTAGGTAGAGCACAGGAGGGAGTGGATATTGTAGGGAATTTTTCCCTCTTTCCTCTGTGCACATATTCATGTAATGTGGTGTTTAATCCTTTTAATATCGAGTAATTAAATGTTAAGTTTTAATAGGGTTTATGAATTTTTTTTTTTTTTTTTTATAATTGAAATCCTCCATATCGATCAACTTTAGACCATTATATTTGGTAACCATTAGTTTGGTGCAACAAGAGTAAAGTCCCAGCAATCACCGGAATAATATCTAAAGGCCGCTTTACACGCTACGATATCGCTAATGTGATGTCGTTGGGGTCACGGATTTTGTGACGCACATCCGGCCGCATTAGCGATGTCGTTGGGTGTGACACCTATGAGCGATTTTGAATCGTCGTAAAAACGTTCAAAATTGCTCATCGGTGACATGGGGGTCCATTCTCAAATATTGTTGCTGCAGCGTGTACGATGTAGTTCGTCGCTCCTGCGGCAGCACACATCGCTCCGTGTGACGCCGCAGGAACAAGGAACCTCACCTTACCTGCCGGAGGCGGTTCGCTGGTCACAGCGACGTCGCAGAGCAGGTAAGTAGTGTGACTGGTCCGGGCGATGTTGTGCGCCACGGGCAGCGATTTGCCCGTGTCGCACAACCGATGGGGGTGGGTACGCTCGGTACCGATATCGCAGCGTGTAAAGTGGCCTTAAGTCATAAACAAAAAGGTCTATAATATTGTCATGTGCCATACTCAAGGGTAACTACTGGGAAAACATCAGAAAAGTAGGAAATATTCGAGGTGAGGAGGACTCTGAGGCAGGGAATGTATTGTGGGCAGACACAGTCTGGATCTTATATTCTTCTCTTGTTTTTCATGTAATACAGCGATAAACGTAACGATCCATCAGAGGCTGTTCTTAGATTCATCTGACCACAGTAATGCCTGGCTAACCTTTGCAGCATTGTGTAACATGCCTAGATACAAGGCAATCAGGTCTTGACGCTTAACGAGCCAGAAAAAAGTTATAGGAAATAATGTGAAGAACCTGCATGAATTAGATTCAAATACATATAATCAGCTCAATACTAACGAATAAATACTTATAATCTGCACCTCTAACACAAACATAACGCCACTCACACCCTCCAAACCCTCTGCCCTCATTGTGGATGTAAGAAGACACCAGACTATTGTGGAGCACATTGCCCCTTCTGTTATATTACCCTACGTGGACTTAGAGAGCTGTATTTGTCATTCGCGATCCCCCACCCTCCTCATACGTTCTGATCTTTGTTTGCACATAAACCTCAGTAGACTGAAATGTAGGAAAATCTAATTTTCTTCATCGTTCCTTATGGGAGACCCAGACCATGGGTGTATAGCTTCTGCCTCCGGAGGACACCCAAAGTACTACACTCAAACGTGTAGCTCCTCCTTCCTAGCATATACACCCCCTAGTAGCCAGTCCTAGCCAGTTCAATGCTTTGTGTTCAGGAGGTCACACACACATGCATTCTCTGATTTTTGATTTTTTGGATTTCAAAGATTTGGAAGAAAAGCGGGTCCAGTCTGGACCCCCGGCATGTCCCTTCTCACCCCACTGTGTCGGCGGTGCTGTGAAGGTTGATTTTACAAGGCTGGAGCCTTCACATGCCGCGCTCCTTCACCATCCCCTGGGGCTCTGGCTTGAAGTGGGAGCCATCACGGTTCTCACTGCTTTGCAGGAGACCGGTCTCCATCCGCAGCCCTTTCAGGATTCTGCCGGACGGAGCGCTCACCTCCCAGGGACCTGGCACCTGCGTCTCACAAGCTAAGTACTGAGACGTTTTTACCACAGAAAGTGGTCTTTCCAGGGGTCCCTTGTACTTTATATATTGGGGAGAGTGTGTTATATGACTGTGTTAACATCTCCGGCTGGTTCTCCAGTTTTCACTGGAGAACCGCGCCGATGGTGCTTGCACGCTGGCCGCATGTTTAAATCTAGGCCCCGGCTTCGCCTGAGGCCTAGTTTCGGTTTCACTGCCCCTGCATGTCAGTCATGCAGAGGGACAGTGCGGCTCCGTCCAGCGGCTGTTCAGCACAGGGAACGGACACTCCTCACTGAGGAAAGATTCCCTCCCCTGTCTACCTCATTTGCCCGCTCTCAGAGTAGGCCCCGCCCCCTCTCCTCGCTCCGGTCGCCATTTTCTCAGCGTTCTCAATGTCTGCATAGGCACAGAGATACCACATTGTGACAAATGGGGGCCTGGGCTGGGGGACTGGAGGGCACAGAATGTATGTTAAACGGTCTGGCAAGCCACAACCTCCGGTTATGCAGCTGCTTATATTCTCTGTTTATATACTCTGCTGGGGGTCATTCTGGACAGAGCCCCCACTTCTGCAGCATGTCTCACATCAGAGCAAGGCTGCAAGGCTTTTCTTAATATGCACTGCATGTAGACTCGTACTGCCCGTACCGAGCACATAAACACAGTGGTCCCTCAGCCTGGAAGCTCATCAGTGGTCCCTCCAGCTGCTCCGGCTCCGGTGTTGCTGAGCATGCATTAGCCCCCTTCTCAGGGCGCTTCTGCTGCTACGGCTCGCTCAGCAAAGCTCACAGAGGACTCTTCATCTGGTCTCAGACCCCGTCCTCCTAAAATGGAGACGCAGGGTCCCCTGTCCTTCCCCGTCCCGCAGCTCTGATTCACGAGCTGACTCACAGGACGAGGAGGATGTCTTTACTAGGGGCTCGGACGCTACTTCATGTACCATTGATCTGTCCAAAGGTGATGCAGATGCTAATGATTTGATTGCGTCCATTATATTTGTACTGGACCTCAATCCGCCTGTATCAGGGGAGCATCCCCCTCTGGCAGAAAGGCATCAGTATACCTTAAAGAGAACAAGGAGTGTGTTCCTTAACCACTCCAGTTTTCAGCCCACTGTGACCAAGCCCAGAGCCTGTCCTGACAGACGCTCCCAAAGCGTGGTTCTGATGACTGTTTCCCCCTTCCACCAGAGGTGGTCAAGGAGTGGGCTCATTCACCAAGGGTGGTCCCTCCGGTGTCTAAACTTTCAGCCCGGATAGTTGTATCAGTGGCTGACGGCACCTCTCTAAGGATCCCACTGTACATTAATTCTGTACTGGACCTCAATCCGCCAGTATCAGAGGAGCAACCCTCTCTGGCAAAAAGGCACCAGTTTACCTTGCCTAAGAGAACAAGGAGTGTGTTCCTTAACCACTCCAGTTTTCAGGCCACTGTGACCAAGCCCAGGGTCTGCTCTGACAAACGCTTCCCAAAGCGTGGTTCTGATGACAGTTTTCCCTTTCCACCAGAGGTGGTCAAGGAGTGGGCTCATTCACCAGAGGTGGTCCCTCCGGTGTTTAGACTCTCAGCCCGGACCGTTGTATCAGTGGCTGATGGCTCCTCACTTAAGGTTTTGCTGTCCCCCAGGTTGTCCTTCTGGCCAAATCTGTATGGAGGCGGCAGGGGCCTCGTTCTCCCCAGCTTTTGAAGCAGTGCGGGCTTTCAAAGCCATCTCTGCTTCTCTAGAGGAGATGCATTCCCTCACAGGGACTCTATGCCCGAAATGGTTGCCTTAACTTCCAGACTTCCATCTTTTCATCCTAGGCCATGTCTGCCATGCTGGAGACTCTCACCGCACTGCGGTGGCCTCGGCTAATTTCCTCGCTATCCGCAGGCTCCTGTGGCTTCGGAAGTGGAAGGCAGATGCTTCTAAAGAAGTTCCTTGCTGGGCTCCCTTTTGCTGGGACCAGACTATTCGGGAACAACTGGATGAAATTATTAAGGAAGCTCTTGGCGGGAAGAGTTCTTCCATGCCACAAACCTAAACCAGGAAACCTGTCCAGGGCAGGAATCAGTCGAGGTTTCGTTCTTTTCATTCCTCCATCTGATCGTTCTCTAAGCCCTCGGCCTCGTCCACTAGCTCAGCCAAGGATCGTAAACCCAAATGGCGCACGAAGCCGCGTCCTCAGAAGACCGCAGGAGATGCTGCCACTAAGTCAGCCTCCTCCTGGCTATCTGGCCACGCCAGCAACGTCCTTGGTCGGTGGCAGGCTCTCCCACTTTGGCGACGTATGGTTTTAACACGTCTCCGATCAGTGGGTGCGGGATACCATCTCCCACGGCTACAGGATAGAATTCTATCCAGCCCGCCAAACAGATTTTTTTCTGTCAACTCCCCCCTGCTCCAAGGCCGCCGCCTTCTCTCAGGCCGTGGCATTCTTGCAGGCCAATGGAGTAATTGTACCGGTTCCCGACTGGGAACGGTTCTGAGATTTCTGCTTAAATCTATTCCTAGTCCCCGAAGAGGGCGGTGCCTTCCGACCTGGATCTCAAGCTTGTCAAGCATGTTCAGGTGCGGCATTTTCGCATGGAGTCTCTGAGATTAATCAATGACCCAAGGAGATTCCCTAGCATCCATCGACATCAGAGATGCCTATCTGCATGTGCCAATCGCAGTTTCACACCAGCGTTGGCTATGTTTTGCAATCGGAGTGGTCCAATTCGTGGCTCTTCCTTTGGGGTTTGCCACGGCCCCTCGAGTATTCTCAAGGTCGGGGCAGCTGTGATTGCGGTCCTGCACCTCTAGGGGTTGGCAGTGATCCTTTTGTCCTGGACGGCCTTCTAGTCTGGGCTTCATCCAGTGCAGACTGTTAGCGGAGTGCCTCGCTCACTCTCGCCACTCTAACCAATTCGGGTGGCTTGTCATTCTGTCCAAGTCCACTCTGACTTCGACCCAGAAGTTCACGTACCCAGGGACGCAATTCGAGACTCTGTCGGCACTTGTGAAGCTGCCCTTAGTCAAACAGCAGTCCCTCCGCTGGCGGTCGACGTCGTTCCATCAGGCACCTAATACAGGTGCTGGATCAGATGGTGGCGTCAATGGAAGCGACTCCCTTGCCCAGTTCCATCTGCGTCCTCTGCGGCTGGATATTTTCCGCTGTTGGAACAAGCGGACTTCCTCCTTCCACGGGGTGGTGGCTTCGCCACAGACCAGGGGCTCGTTTCAGTGGTGGCTTCGGCCCCTCTGTCTCAAGGACGCTCCTTCCTGGCCCCGTCCCGGGTGATTCTCACCAGGATGCTAGTCTATCCGGCTGGGGAGCAGTATATCTCCACCATGGAGCGCAGGGCACTTGGACTCTGTCCGAATCAGCCCTCTGGATCAATGTGCTGGAAATCAGAGCTGTGTTTCTAGCTCTCTAAGCCTTTCACCATCTGTTGGCGGCCAGGCACATTCGAGTCCAGTCAGACAACGCGACAGCGTTTGCCTACATCAACCTCCAGGGCGGGACACTCAGCCGCCTGGCAATGTTGGAGGTTCAACGCATTCTTCAGTGGACGGAGGACTTCTAGTCCACCATATCCGCAGCCCACATCCCAGACGTGGAAAACTGGGAGGCAGATTATCTCAGCCGTCAAACCGTGGCTCCACGATCCTCAGGCTTTTGCGGCAGACGCACTGGTTCAAGTTTGGTCCCAGCTTCGTCTGTCTTACGTGTTTCACCCTCTAGCTCTTGCCCAGAGTCCTGCGCAAGATCAGAAAGGAGGGCCGTCGGGTCATTCTCATTACTCCAGACTGACCCAGGCAAGCTTGGTACCCTGACCTGCTCCATCTGTCCGTAGAGGTGCCATGGCATCCCCCGGACTGTCCAGACCTTCTCTCACGAGGTCCGTCTTTCCGCCAGAATTCTGCGGCTCTCAGATTGACGGCGTGGCTTTTGAGTCCTGGATCTTGACGACTTCTGGTATCCCTCCTGAAGTCATCTCCACTATGACTCGAGCTCGGAAGTATCCTTTGGTCTTTTTGCCTTGCCGACCCTCCTGTCCCTTCTACAGTCCGGTCTGCAACTAGGACTATCCCTCAATTCCCTTAAGGGACAGGTCTCGGCTCTGTCAGTGTTGTGCCAGCGGCGTATCGCCCGGCTGGCTCAGGTGCGCTCCTTCATGCAGGGCGCATCTCGCATCATTCCGCCTTACCGGCGGCCTTTGGAGCCCTGGGACCTTAATTCGGTCCTCACGGCTTCCGGAAACCCCCCTTTGAGCCTCTTGTTTCGTCTTTCACAGAAAGTGGTCTTTCTAGTGGCCATAACTTCCCTCAAGAGAGTCTCTGTTTTGGCTGCACTCTCTTCGGAGTCACCCCTTTTTTGGTTTTTCATCAAGACAAGGTGGTTCTCCGTCCGACTCCGGACTTTCTCCCTAAGGTGGTTGCTGCTTCCACCTTAACCGGGGCATTTTCCCTGCCTTCCTTTTGTCCGGCTCCTGTTCATCGCTTTGAAAAGGCGTTGCATACTCTGGATCTGGTGCTGGCGCTCCGGATCTATGTGTCTCGCACCGCTGTTCTTAGGCGGTGCACCTCTCTTTTGTGCTGACCACTGGTCAGCGTAAGGGCCTCTCGGCATCTAAGCCGACCCTGGCTCGTTGGATTAGGTCGGCCATTTCCGATACCTACCAGTGTACTCAAGTGCCTCTCCCGCCGGGGATCAAGGCACACTTGACCAGAGCTGTCGGTGCCTCTTAGGCTTTCAGGCCCAGACTACGGCTCAGCAGGTCTGTCAGACTGCCACTTGGATTAGTCTGCATACCTTTTCGAAGCACTACCAAGTGCATGCTCATGCTTCGGCAGATGCGAGCTTGGGCAGACGCATCCTTCAGGCGGCTGTCGCCCATTTGTGAAGTTAGGTTTCGCCTACTTCTCAGTTTTTCTGTTTATTCCCACCCATGGACTGCTTTGGAACGTCCCATGGTCTGGGTCTCCCATAAGGAACGATGAAGAAAAAGAGAATTTTGTTACTTACCGTAAATTCTTTTTCTTATAGTTCCGACATGGGAGACCCAGCACCCTCCCTGTTGCCTGTTGGAAGGTTTCTTGTTCCGTGTGTTTTCACCGGCTGTTGTTGTTGTAGACAGAGGTTCCGGTTGTTCCGGGTTTTGCTCTGTCTCTACTTGTGGGTGGATGTCCTCCTTCAGCTTTTACACTAAACTGGCTAGGACTGGCTACCAGGGGGTGTATATGCTAGGAGGGAGGAGCTACACGTTTGAGTGTAGTACTTTGTGTGTCCTCCGGAGGCAGAAGCTATACACCCATGGTCTGGGTCTCCCATGTCGGAACTATAAGAAAAAGAATTTACGGTAAGTAACAAAATTCTCTTTTTTCATGCATAAATAGTGTCTGTAATTTTAGAACATGACCGTACAGAGTGTAAAATGTGCCACCTACAGCCGTACATCTGACACACAGCACAGGGACTGGCACCTATATTTGCAGGCATTTCAGGCATGTAATACGCCCTACCTCTAGGTATTTGGATTGAATCAGAAAATCTTTCACACTCACAAATCATGTGTAGTAATCACTTTCAACCTTCTTCCAATCCTCTTCTGGTAATACAGACCTGTCCGATGTCCATTTAGCTTATCAAGAGGCTTGTTAGAGGAGGACTGGAGTAATGGGACAGGGGATTAGGTAAATTCAATGTCCCCCAAAATGCATCTTCAAGTTTGAGAACTTGGCCAATGTCTGTAGGGTACCAGACTGAGCACACGATGCGTGACGGAGCTGCGAACATTGAAAATTGGTGCTTCTAGGTAGTAGAGTTGATGTGAATCAATGAGCATGGCCCAGTCCATTAGCTATGACAGTTGTCTGCAGCCGCTATGGAGGAGCAGGTCAGCTGCCTTTTACCTGACCGCATGTGTGGTTCTTCTATTTATTAGCAGACCTGGCGCAACATCGCATGTGCATCATACTGCAACGATGATGTGGGAAGGCTGGCTAATCAAATGAAGAGTCGCGGAAGCCATAGTATCAAAGGTGGCCACAGATCACTGATGTGACCAATAGACTAGGGCTTAGTAGGTAGCTCCTCAGAATGTGAAAGTATGTGACTAACAAACTTGATGCCCAACCTTACCCAAATTACCACTTTTGGTAGAAAATGTAAGTGCGGCAGCTGAGGATTAAACCATACTGGTATTCGGGGGGATAAATATGGAACCACTCTCCCAGAGCAGCTCCTGAGCAGTCATCCATAGCTTTCAAACACCACGTAGATTTGAGTACATGGTGTCCAGTTTTGGACTCTTCTCCGCAGGAACATCGATCTGTTCTATTTCTCTCATTCTGGCAATTTAACATGATGTGAACTTCAGTTGAAATGAGGGCAAAAAACCCCTGAAACTCCTCTAGGGGAAAACAGTAATTGGGATGTGATTAATGACGACATTGAAATTGCGGATAGGAAATCGTCCAAAAATTGGTCAACGACCTAAGTGTGAATGCTCTTGTATATACGGCAGCATGGATCATCAGATGTGGTGCTGCATATCGAAACGTATGATCTAACCTGGTCTAACACTTTATCATTTAGGGTCAACCAGACATAATCCCTAATTTAACGATTAAGGACTCCTCCAAATATGGCACTTTTATCAATGAAGAAAAGATGGAGATTGGCAGCTCCAGGACCCTGAAATCTGGAGACAAGATCACATTTGGTGTTTATAACAGCACCTACAGGTAAGGGCTTCTTGGTTACCAAAGCTGTTTTTGTTTTTTTTTTTTTTCTTTTTTTTTTTTTTTTCTTCAGTGTGATTTGAGGAAATGACTGAAGTCCAAACCATATAAATGGATTGGTATAAATTATTTTAGGACTAGTTATTCTACTTACTACAGTTAGGTCCAGAAATATTTGGACAGTGACACAATTTTCGCGAGTTGGGCTCTGCATGCCACCGCATTGGATTTGAAATGAAACCTCTACAACAGAATTCAAGTGCAGATTGTAACGTTTAATTTGAAGGTTTGAATAAAAATATCTGATAGAAATTGTAGGAATTGTACACATTTCTTTACAAACACTCCACATTTTAGGAGGTCAAAAGTAATTGGACAAATAAACCAAACCCAAAAAAAAATGTTTATTTTCCAAATTTTGTTGCGAATCCTTTGGAGGCAATCACTGCCTTAAGTCTGGAACCCATGGACATCACCAAACGCTGGGTTTCCTCCTTCTTAATGCTTTGCCAGGCCTTTACAGCCGCAGCCTTCAGGTCTTGCTTGTTTGTGGGTCTTTCCGTCTTAAGTCTGGATTTGAGCAAGTGAAATGCATGCTCAATTGGGTTAAGATCTGGTGATTGACTTGGCCATTGCAGAATGTTCCACTTTTTTGCACTCATGAACTCCTGGGTAGCTTTGGCTGTATGCTTGGGGTCATTGTCCATCTGTACTATGAAGCGCCGTCCGATCAACTTTGCGGCATTTGGCTGAATCTGGGCTGAAAGTACGGTATATCCCGGTACACTTCAGAATTTATCCGGCTACTCTTGTCTGCTGTTATGTCATCAATAAACACAAGTGACCCAGTGCCATTGAAAGCCATGCATGCCCATGCCATCACGTTGCCTCCACCATGTTTTACAGAGGATGTGGTGTGCCTTGGATCATGTGCCGTTCCCTTTCTTCTCCAAACTTTTTTCTTCCCATCATTCTGGTACAGGTTGATCTTGGTCTCATCTGTCCATAGAATACTTTTCCAGAACTGAGCTGGCTTCATGAGGTGTTTTTCAGCAAATTTAACTCTGGCCTGTCTATTTTTGGAATTGAATGGTTTGCATCTAGATGTGAACCCTTTGTATTTACTTTCATGGAGTCTTCTCTTTACTGTTGACTTAGAGACACATATACACCTACTTCACTGAGAGTGTTCTGGACTTCAGTTGATGTTGTGAACGGGTTCTTCTTCAGCAAAGAAAGTATGCGGCGATCATCCACCACTTTTGTCATCCGTGGACGCCCAGGCCTTTTTGAGTTCCCAAGCTCACCAGTCAATTCCTTTTTTCTCAGAAGGTACCCGACTGTTGATTTTGCTACTCCAAGCATGTCTGCTATCTCTCTGATGGATTTTTTCTTTTTATTCAGCCTCAGGATGTTCTGCTTCACCTCAATTGAGAGTTCCTTAGACCGCATGTTGTCTGGTCACAGCAACAGCTTCCAAATGCAAAACCACACACCTGTAATCAACCCCAGACCTTTTAACTACTTC
Source organism: Anomaloglossus baeobatrachus (assembly GCF_048569485.1). NCBI lineage: Eukaryota > Metazoa > Chordata > Amphibia > Anura > Aromobatidae > Anomaloglossus > Anomaloglossus baeobatrachus. The sequence goes on from NC_134358.1 coordinate 91,820,348, forward strand.
ATTGATTACAGGTTAACGAGGGAGACGCCTTCAGAGTTAATTGCAACCCTTAGAGTCCCTTGTCCAATTACTTTTGGTCCCTTGAAAAAGAGGAGACTATGCATTACAGAGCTATGATTCCTAAACCCTTTCTCCGATTTGGATGTGAAAACTCTCATATTGCAGCTGGGAGTGTGCACTTTCAGCCCATATTATATATATATAATTGTATTTCTGAACATGTTTTGTAAACAGCTAAAATAACAAAACTTGTGTCACTGTCCAAATATTTCTGGACCTAACTGTATGTCCCAGATACAAGATCTGTGCTATTAAATAAAGCTGGTAATATTTTAAATTTATTTTATTAAAAAGTATATATATTTTTTTACATATATGTGTGTATATAATATATATATATATATATATATATATATATATATATATATATATATAATATATAATATATTCCGCATATCTAAATAACTAAATAAGAATAAGATGCATTTTTCCCATAGCACTAAATATGGGGAAAAAACGTAAGGTTGGATCTGCTCAGAATAACGCAGGGTGAAATTAATCTTTCACAATGGTTTGCATAAAAAAAAAAAAGTTTCTCTGCCTTCTTCTTATGGGATCCCAACCCTGTTTTAGGCATGAAGTACATACACTATATAATATAAGTGAGTACACCCCTCACATTTTTGTAAATGTCTGATACAATGTAAAGTAGTCGGTGTGCAGCTTGTATGACAGCGCTGGTTTGGTACTCTCGAAATAATTGAACACACAGGTATTAATGTCAAACTGCTGGCAACAAACGTAAGTACACCCCTAAGTGAAAATGGTCAAATTGTGCCCAAAATGTCAGTGTTCTGCTTGGCCACTATTATTTTCAACCACTGCTTTAACTCTCTTGGGCATGGAGTTCAGTAGAGCGTCACAGGAGCTGCTGGATCCCCTTCCATCCTCCATGATGACATCACAGAGCTGGTGGATGTTGGAGACCTTGCTCTCCTTCACCTTCTGTTTGAGGAGGCTCCCACAGACGCTCAGTAGGGTTTATGTCTGGAGACATGCTTTGCCAGGTCAGCACCTTTACCCTCAGTTTCTCTAGCAAGGGAGTGGTCATGTTGGAAGTGTATTTGGGGACATTATCATGTTGAAACACGAAGGGAGAGGATCATGCTCTGCTTCAGTATGTTATAATACATGTTGGTATTAATGGTTCCCTCAATGAACTGTAGCTCCCCACAGCCAGCAGCAGTCATGCAGGCCCAAACCATGACAATCCCACCACCATGCCTGACTGTAGGCAGGGCACACTTTTCTTTTTACTCCTCACCTGGTTGCTGCCACACATGCTTGACACCATCTGTATCAAATAAGTTAGTCTTGACCTCATCAGACCACAGCACATGCTTTCAGTAATCCATGACCTTAGTCTGCTTCTCTTCAGCAAACTGCAGCTTTCTTGTACATCGTCTTTAGAAGAGGCTTCCTTCTGGGACAACAGCCATGCAGACCAATTTTATGCAGTGTGCACCGTATGGACTGAGCACTGACAGGCTGACTCCTACCCTTGTAACCTCTGCAGCAATGCTGGCAGCACTCATACGTCTATTTTTAAAATGGCGACCTCTGGTTATGACGCTGAGCACGTTTACTCAACTCCTTTGGTTGACCATGGAGAGGTCTGTTCTGAGTGGAACCTATCTTGGTAAACCTCTGTATTGTCTTGGCCACCTTGATACAGCTCAGTTTCAGGGTGTTTGCAATCTTCTTATAGCCTCGGCCATCTTTATGTAGAGCAACAATTCTTATTTTCAGATTCTCAGAGAATTCTTTGCCATGAGGAGCCATGCTGAACTTCCAATGACCAGTAAGAGAGAGTGTGTGAGTGATAACACCAGATGTAACACATCGGCTCCACATTCACACCTGAGACCCTGCAACACTAATGAGTCACATGACACTGGGGAGTGAAATATCTAATTAGGCACAATTTGGCCATTTTCACTTAGGGGGTGTACTCATTTTTGTTACCAGCAGTTTAGACATTAATGGATTATGTTGAGTTATTTAGAGGGCACCAAATTTTAACTGTTATACATAGTATCATAGTTTTTAAGGTTGAAGGGAGACTTCAAGTCCATCTAGTTCAACCTGTAGCCTAACATGTTGATCCAGAGGAAGGCAAAAAAAAAAAAAAACCCCAATGTGGCAAACAAGTTCCAATGGGGAAAAAATTTCCTTCCTGACTCCACATCCGGCAATCAGACTAGTTCCCTGGATCAATACCCTGTCATAAAATCTAATATACATAACTGGTAATATTAAATTTTTCAAGAAAGGCGTCCAGGCTCTGCTTAAATGTTAGTAGTGAATCACTCATTACAACATCATGCGGCAGAGAGTTCCATAGTCTCACTGCTCGTACAGTAAAGAATCCTCGTCTGTGATTATGATTAAACCTTCTTTCCTCAAGACGTAGCGGATGCCCCCGTGTTCCAGTCACAGGCCTAGGTGTAAAAAGATCTTTGGAAAGGTCTCTGTACTGTCCCCTCATATATTTATACATTGTGATTAGATCCCCCCTAAGCCTTCGTTTTTCCAAACTAAATAACCCCAAGTTTAATAACCTGTCTTGGTATTGCAGCCCCCCCCATTCCTCTAATAATCTTGGTGGCTCTTCTCTGCACCCTCTCCAGTTCAGCTATGTCCTTCTTATATATCGGTGACCAGAATTGTACACAGTATTCTAAGTGCGGTCGCACTAGTGACTTGTACAGAGGTAGAACTATATTTTTTTCATGAACACTTATACCTCTTTTAATACATCCCATTATTTTATTAGCCCTGGCAGCAGTTGCCTGACACTGTCCACTAAAGTGAAGTTTACCATCCACCCATACACCCAAGTCTTTTTCTGTGTCTGTTTTACCCAGTGTTCTACAATTAAGTACATAATCATAAATGTTATTTCCTCTACCCAAGTGCATGACCTTACATTTATCTACATTAAACTTCAATTGCCACTTCTCAGCCCAAACCTCCAATTTACATAAATCTCCCTGTAATATAAAATTATCCTCCTCTGTATTGATTACCCTGCAGAGTTTAGTATCATCTGCAAATATTGAAATTCTACTCCGCATGCCCCCAACAAGGTCATTTATAAATATGTTGAAAAGAAGCGGGCCCAATACTGACCCCTGTGGTACCCCACTATGAACTGAGACCCAGTCCGAGTACGTACCATTAATAACCACCCTTTGTTTCCTATCACTGAGCCAGTTTTTAACCCAGTTACACATATTTTCCCCTATCCCCATTATTCTCATTTTATGTATCAACCTTTTGTGTGGCACCGTATCAAAAGCTTTTGAAAAGTCCATATACACAACATCCACTGCATTTCCCTGGTCCAGGCTTGAACTTACCTCTTCGTAGAAGCTGATCAAATTAGTTTGACAGGATCGATCCCTCATAAACCCATGTTGATACTCTGTCATAAGGTTATTTTTCTTGAGATACTCCAGTATAGCATCTCTCAAGAAACCCTCAAGGATTTTACCAACCGTAGAGGTTAAACTTACCGGCCTATAATTTCCCGGCTCAGTTTTTGTCCCCTTTTTGAATATTGGCACCACATTTGCTATGCGCCAGTCCTGCGGTACCGACCCTGTTATTAAGGAATCTGAGAAGATTAAAAATAATGGTCTATCTATCACAGAACTCAATTCCTGTAGTACTCTGGGGTGTATGCCATCCAGGCCCGGAGATTTGTCAACCTTAGTGATTTCGAGGCGGCGAGTGCTGTAGGCAGTGTGTTTCGAGGCGGCGAGTGCTGTACCGAGTGCTGTACATCGTATCAAGTGTCAGATCTTCAGTGTTGCCCATGAAAGATGTAATAAAATATTAATAAAAATGTGAGTGGTGTACTCTTATGATGTAATATAGGTCATGGTTGTATAATATATATTCATTCTCCTGTTCTTACCTTCAGGGTGATATATGAGCCCCTGGTGGCTTGTTCGTCATGTCTAAGTGGCTCCGAGAAGACTTCTTTAACCCAGTCTGTGCTGGCATTAGGAGGCCACGTTGTGAGTACCTGGACCCCGCACTGCACACATCTGGTCATGACCTCAGTGAAAGTTACTATCAAGGTAAGTGAATACAGGACAGAGATTTACTCTGCAAAATGGCACAATTCTGGTGGAAATAGCTCAAATTGGAGTACAGACTCCACAATTATTTTTTCCTCAAACACCTATGGATATAACTTTCCAAATCCACATGATGGTGCCTGGAATATACTTGCTGCCAATTTTCACCATCCGGTAAAAAACATTTTCTGATACAATCGAAAAGTGTCCAAAAAACGCAGCGTATTGTGGATCTGTTTATTTGTATTTGGGTAACTTGCTTTCCGAAAAACCTCCAAAAACGTGTGGCATATCCTATGTATATGCTCTAAGGTCATGTGCCCACGGGAGAACGTATCTGCGGACTTTTTTGCAGGTATTTCCGCAGGTTCACGTAGCAGCTCCCCGGAATCCGCAGCTATCCGTTGATGCAGAATGTCTGCAGAGTTGTTGCGGTAAACCTGCGGAAACAGTGCGGATTTCGTGCGGAAAGGCAGGAATTCCACAGATAATGCCGCATGAATAATTGACATACCAGAAGAGAAAGGAGTAATTTTCAAAAAAGATAAAAACAGCTTTATTTATCATGCTATTAAAACCGATATCAAAACAGTGTGCAATTTCTAACATACAATAAAAGCTGCAAACATGAAATGACATGTGAGGAGAGGTGGAAGAAGCCTGTGCCAGTGCTAGCAATACACCAAGTGGAATGCTCCCAAAAAGCACGGATGGATGGATGATCATCCATGAGTAAGCAAACAGTATAGCGAAACGTGCGTCTGATGCCTTGGGGGGTTTCCCTTGTCCACCGCCTGCCTGTTCCAGTGCTTTTCCTGACTGGTAATTATTGATCCTTTGGTTTCTCTCCCTCCCTCCTGCTGGGACTTACTGTTCGCCACTGGGCTGGTCTGATCGCTAGGAGGTTATTCTGGGAGCTGGTAACCATAGACCTGTGGTCTCTCTCCCTCCCTCCTGCTGGGATTTACTGTCCGCCTTTGGGCTGACCCCATGCCAGGAGGTTACTTTGGGAGCATTCCACTTGGTGTATTGCTAGCACTGGCACAGGCTTCTTCCACCTCTCCTCACATGTCATTTCATGTTTGCAGCTTTTATTGTATGTTAGAAATTGCACACTGTTTTGATATCGGTTTTAATAGCATGATAAATAAAGCTGTTTTTATCTTTTTTGAAAAATACTCCTTTCTCTTCTGGTCTCTCAATTTAATGGAGTAAACAGTGAGCCTTTGCTCTCATGGTATTGCAGGGCCACTGTCACTTTGCATTATGTGTCATAAGCTTTTTGTTTTATGAATAATTGACATGCAGTTACGTGCAGCTGTGGGAAATCCGCAGCATATTCTGCAGCCGCAAAAACCGTAGCATTGATACAGCACTCCCCAAATCCCACAGGATAACATGGGGAGTGTCTGTACTTGCGTAAACCTGCGGATTTATCTGGAAAATCTAGAAAATCTGCGGGTTTTCGGCAGCAAAATTTGCAGTTACTTTCTCCCGTGGGTACATAGCCTAAATATCTAAGATGGGAATACACAGTGAGAATGTGGGGCTCGGATCTGCCATTTGCTGTATCCCAGTAGACATTTTTGTAATCCCTCCTAACTGTCCATGTAGTGATGTATATGTGCAATAATATACTTGCTGATCATTGACCTTAGAGAGTCGTTCTGGTCCCAGGAGACCATTTGTCAGCATTGCCGGCTCACGCAGGGACGGTTATGGGAGGGCAGTTCTAAATCCATCAATGTGAGCTATAGAGCCTCAGAACTTGTCTCCATAGGGCTCATTAAACATTAGTCCTTTCTTTATCGTTCCTATGGGAGACCCAGACATTGGGTGTATAGCTTCTGCCTCCGGAGGACACAAAGTACTACACTAAAAAGTGTAGCTCCTCCCTCTGAGCATATACACCCCCTGGATAACCAAATATAGCCAGTTCAATGCTTTGTGTTCAGGAGGCACACATCCACACATGCATTCTCATCTGATTCTGATTTTTGGAAAGAGTTTGAAGAAAAGCGGGTCCAAGCCTGGACTCCCGGCATGTCCCTTCTCACCCCACTGTGTCGGCGGTGTTGTTAAGGTTGATTTCAGGGCTGGAGCCTTACATGCCGCGCTCCTTCACCATCCCTCGGGCTCTGGCTTGAAGTGGGAGCCAGCACGATTCTCCCTGCCTTGCAGGAGACCGGTCTCCATCCGCAGCCCTTCATTATCCTGCCGGACGGAGCACTCATCCCCAGGGACTTGAAACCCTGCGTCTCACAAGCTAAGTATCTGAGACGTTATTTTCGGGGGGGTCCCTTGTACTTTATTGTTGGGGAGAGTGAGCTGTGTATCTATTCTGACATTTCCGGCCGGTTCTCTGGTTTTCACCTGAGAACCGCGCCGATGGTGCCTGCGCGCCAGCCGCATAGTTAAATTTAGGTCCCGGCTTCGCCTGAGGCCTAGTTTCGATTTTACTGCCCCTGCATGTCAATCATGCAGAGGGACAGTGCGGCTACGCCCAGCGGCCGTTCGGCACAGGGGAGGGACACTCCTCTCTGAGGAAATATTCCCTCCCCTGTAAATCTCCTTGGCTCTCCGGATCCCGCTCTTAGAGTAGGCCCCGCCCCCTCTCCTCGCTCCGGCGCCATTTTATCAGCGTTCTTATGCCATGTCTGCACAGCGATCGGCGCTGGCTGCAGCATCTCTCTGGGGGTCCGGGCTGTGGGATCTGGAGGGCACAGAGACGTCCCAATGTCAAACGGTCTGGTAAGCCACAACCTCCGGTTGTGGACCTGCTTATATATTCTTTGGGGGTCATTCTGGCTCAGAGCCCCCACTTCAGCAGCATGTCTCACACGAGAGCAAGGCTGCAAGGCTGTACTCAATATGCACTGCTTGTAGGCTCGTACTGCCTGTACCGAGCACATATCCACATTGTGATGCCTGCTCTAACATGGTGGTGCCTCAGCCTGGAGTCTCATCCCCAGTCGTCCCTCCGGCTGCTCCGGCCCCGGTGGCTGAACCCCCGGCTTGGGTAGAATCCTTCTCTAAGTCTATCTCCCAGTCTTTTGCCGACTCCATGAGACAGCTGTCCCGGACTCTGCTGAGCATACATCAGCCCCCTTCTCAGGGCGCCTCTGCTGCTACGGCTCGCTCAGCAGAGTTCACAGAGGATTCTTCATCTGGTCTCAGACCCTGTCCTCCTAAAAGGAGACGCAGGGTCCCCTCTCCTTCCTCGTCCCGCGGCTCTGATTCACGAGCTGACTCGCAGGACGAGGAGGATACCTTTACTGGGGGCTCGGACGCTACCTCCATGTGCCCCATTGATCTGTCCGAAAGTGACGCAGATGTTAGTGCTTTGATTGCGTCCATTAATTCTGTACTGGACCTCACTCCGCCTGTATCAGAGGAGCAACCCTCTCTGGCAGAAAAGCACCAGTTTACCTTGCCTAAGAGAACAAGGAGTGTGTTCTTTAACCACTCCAGTTTTCAGGCCACTGTGACCAAGCCTAGGGCCTGTCCTGACAGACGCTTCCCAAAGCGTGGTTCTGATGACCGTTTTCCGTCACCAAAGGTAGACCCTCCGGTGTCTAGACACTCAGCCCGGACAGTTGTATCAGTGGCTGATGGCACCTCACTTAAGGATTCCACTGACCGCCAGGTTGACCTTCTGGCCAAATCTGTATATGAGGCGGCAGGGGCCTCGTTCTCCCCATCTTTTGCAGCAGTGTGGGCTCTCAAAGCCATCTCTGCTTCTCTAGAGGAGATGCATTCCCTCACCAGGGACACTATGCCCGAAATGGTTGCCTTAACTTCCAGGCTTCAGCCTTCTCATCCTATGCCATGTCTGCCATGCTGGAGGCTTCTCACCGCACTGCGGTGGCTTCGGCTAATTCTCTCGCTATCTGCAGGATCTTGTGGCTTCGAGAGTGGAAGGCAGACGCTTCTTCAAAGAAGTAACTTGCTGGGCTCCCATTTGCTGGGTCCAGGCTGTTCGGTGAACAACTGGATGAAATTATTAAGGAAGCTACTGGCGGGAAGAGTACTTCCATGCCACAAACTAAAACCAGGAAACCTGTCCAGGGCAGGAACCAGTCGAGGTTTCGTTCTTTTCGTTCCTCCAACTGGTCATCCTCTAAGCCCTCGGCCTCGTCCAAACTGGCGCACGAAGCGCGTCCTCAGAAAACCGCAGGAGCTGCTGCCACTAAGGCAGCCTCCTCTTGACTATCTGGCCGCGCCAGCAACGTCCTTGGTCGGTGGCAGGCTCTCCCACTTTGGCGACGTGTGGTTTCAACACGTCTCCGATCAGTGGGTGCGGGATATCATCTCCCACGGCTACAGGATAGAATTCTCTTCCAACCCGCCAAACAGATTTTTTTCTGTCAACTCCCCCCTGCTCCAAGGCCGCCGCCTTCTCACAGGCTGTGGCATCCTTGCAGGCCAACGGCGTAATTGTACCGGTTCCCGCCCGGGAACGGTTCAGAGGTTTCTACTCAAATCTCTTCCTAGTCCCCAAAAAGGGCGGTTCCTTCCGGCCCATCCTGGATCTCAAGCTTCTTATCAAGCATGTTCAGGTGCGGCATTTTCGCATGGAGTCTCTGCGATCAGTCATTGCCTCAATGACCCAAGGGGATTTCCTGGCATCCATCGACATCAGAGATGCTTATCTGCATGTGCCAATTGCAGTTTCACACCAGCGTTGGCTACGTTTTGCAATCGGAGAGGAACTTTTCCAATTCGCGGCTCTCCCCTTCGGGTTAGCCACGGCCCCTCGAGTATTCACCAAGGTCATGGCAGCAGTGGTTGCGGTTCTGCACCCCCAGTGGTTGGCAGATCCCTTTTCCTGGACGACCTTTTAGTCAAGGCTTCATCCAGTGCAGACTGTCAGCGGAGTGTCTCGCTCACTCTCGCCACTCTAGTCCAATTCGGGTGGCTTGTCATTCTGCCCAAGTCCACTCTGACTCCGACCCAGAAGCTCACGTACCTAGGGATGCAATTCGAGACTCTGCCGGCACTTGTGAAGCTGCCCTTAGTCAAACAGCAGTCCCTCCACTGGCGGTGCGCTCTTTGCTGAGGCCCGCCGTCATTCCATCAGGCACCTAATGCAGGTGCTGGGTCAGATGGTGGCGTCAATGGAAGCGGTTCCCTTTGCCCAGTTCCATCTGCGTCCTCTGCAGCTGGACATTCTCCGCTGTTGGGACAAGCGGACTTCCTCCTTGCACAGGTTAGTGGCTCTGTCGCCACAGACCAGGGGCTCCCTTCAGTGGTGGCTTCGGCCCCTCTCTCTGTCTCAGGGACGCTCCTTCCTGGCCCCGTCCTGGGTGATCCTCACCACGGATGCCAGTCTATCCGGCTGGGGAGCAGTATATCTCCACCACAGAGTGCAGGGCACTTGGACTCCGTCCGAATCAGCCCTCTCGATCAATGTGCTGGAAATCGGAGCTGTGCTTCTAGCTCTCTTAGCCTTTCACCACCTGTTGGCGGGCAAGCACATTCGAGTCCAGTCAGACAACGCGACAGCGGTTGCCTACATCAACCACCAGGGCAGGACACGCAGCCGCCTGGCTGCATCCGGCAGTGTTTCGGTCAATCTGCCGCAAGTGGGGCACTCCGGAAGTGGATCTTAGCTCCCACGATCCTCAGGCCTTTGCAGCGGACGCGCTGGTCCAATATTGGTCCCAGTTTCGTTTGTCTTACGTGTTTCCCCCTCTAGCTCTCTTGCCCAGAGTCCTGCGCAAGATCAGAATGGAGGGCCGTCGGGTGATCCTCATTGCTCCAGACTGGCCCAGGCGAGCTTGGTACCCAGACCTGCTCCATCTGTCCGTAGAGGTGCAGTGGCATTTCCCGGACCGTCCAGACCTTCTCTCACAAGGTCCGTTTTTCCGCCAGAATTCTGCGGCTCTCAGATTGACGGCGTGGCTCTTGAGTCCTGGATCTTGACGACTTCTGGTATCCCTCCTGAAGTCATCTCCACTATGACTCGGGCTCGGAAGTATTCCTTGGCCAAAATCTATCACAGGACCTGGAGACTTTTCCTGTCCTGGTGTCGCTCTTCCGGCCATGCTCCTTGGCCTTTTTCCTTGCCGACCCTCCTGTCCTTTCTACAGTCCGGTCTGCAGCTAGGACTATCCCTCAATTCCCTCAATTCCCTCAAGGGACAGGTCTCGGCTCTGTCAGTGTTCTTCCAGCGGCGTATCGCTCGGCTGGCTCAGGTGCGCACCTTCATGCAGGGCGCATCTCACATCATTCCGCCTTACCGGCGGCCTTTGGATCCCTGGGACCTTAATCTGGTCCTCACGGCTTTGCAGAAACCCCCTTTGAGCCTCTTAGGGAGGTTTCTTTGTCTCGTCTTTCACAGAAAGTGGTCTTTCTAGTGGCCATAACTTCCCTCAGGAGAGTCTCTGATTTGGCTGCGCTCTCTTCGGAGTCACCTTTTTTGGTTTTTCATCAAGACAAGGTGGTTCTCCGTCCGACTCCGGACTTTCTCCCTAAGGTGGTATCTCCTTTCCACCTTAACCAGGACATTTCCCTGCCTTCCTTTTGTCCGGCTCCTGTTCATCGCTTTGAAAAAGCGTTGCATACTCTGTATCTGGTGCGGGCGCTCTGGATCTATGTGTCTCGCACCGCTGTTCTTAGGCGGTGCACCTCTCTTTCTTTTTCGCTCCTAATTGGGAGACCCAGACAATTGGGTGTATAGCTACTGCCTCCGGAGGCCGCACAAAGTACTACACTTAAAAGTGTAAGGCCCCTCCCCTTCTGGCTATACACCCTCCCGTAGGAGTACGGATTCCTCAGTTTTAGCTTTGTGCGAAGGAGGTCACACACGCACGCATAGCTCCATTGTTTTTAGTCAGCAGCAGCTGCTGACTATGTCGGATGGAAGAAAAGAGGGCCCATACAGGGCCCCCAGCATGCTCCCTTCTCACCCCACTGTATGTCGGAGGTGTTTGTAAGGTTGAGGTACCCATTGCGGGTACGGAGGCTGGAGCCCACATGCTGATTCCTTCCCCATCCCTTTTTACAGGGCTCTGGGTGAAGTGGGATTTACTGGTCTCCAGGCACTGAGACCGTGCTCCATCTACAGCCCCTGGAGAAGATGCTGGATTGGAGCGGAGTACATCAGGGACATGGCCCTGCTTCCTCAAGGTACTCTGTGTCCCCGTGCATTTCGCGCTCACACCGCAGCATGCTGGGTGTTGTAGTGCGCCGGGGACATCAGCGCTGCGGCGCTTGTGCCATGGCCTCATTTCAGCTTCGCTGAAGCGGGCACACTTTTGGGGAACGGTCGCGCCGGCCGCTGGGACTGCGGCGCGGCTGGCACTTGTGGTGCGCCGGGGACTTCAGCGCGGGCCGCGCTTTTACGGCGGCCGCGCTGATAACTCGAGTCCCCGGCTTTTGCGGCCTGGTTCCGTTCGTTCCCGCCCCCAGACCTGCCAGTCAGGAGAGGGGCGGGACGCTGGTCAGTGCATCAGCGCTGAGGGCTGGAGTCGTTTTTACATACTCCAGCCCTCACAATAGGCACAGAGGGGACACTGTTTCCCGCACTTTTGTTTGGGAACTCCCACGGGCCGCCCCTCTCCACAGACGCCGGCAGCCATTCCTGCTGACACGCTGAGCTGCAGAGGGGAGCCGGGGAGACCCAGACAAGGAATTCTGCGCCTCTTACCCGCTATTCAGCGGGCGGTAAGCAGCCCTCCGGGCTCACCCCCTCTTGTGCCAGTAGTAATCTTAGTATTTTGTTCCTGCAAATACTTTGTACTGCATAGCGCTGGTCGCCTTTTGGCTATAGACTCTCTCACATTGCAGAGAGCCAACAGCATGTCGTCCACAAAACGCAAGGGTGCCAAGGCACAGACATTATATGCTTCCTGTACCGCATGTGGGACTTTTCTACCGGCAGGCTCCAATGACCCCCATTGTGTGCAGTGCTCGGCCCCTGTGGCACTTGCACAGCCGGGACCTCCGCTGGACGTGACCCAGGGTGTACCACCTGTGAATGCTGTCCAAGTGACAGGAACTGAGTTTACAGCTTTTGCTGACAGAATGTCTCTCACTATGTCACAAATTCTTGACACATTGCGGGCTAGGCCTGTACTTCAGGCCACGGACACTGTGCAATCATTGCCCCCTGGTCCCCCTCAGCTGAATTACTTCCAAGCTCCGGGACGGGCACATACACCTCAGGGTGAAGACTCTGACTCGGACGATGGTCCCAGGCAACCTAAGCGGGCTCGCTATGAGAGGCCTTCACATTCATCTCAATGGTCAGGATCCCAGCGAGATGAATCTATGGGTGATGAGGCGGACGTAACTGATCAGGATTCTGATCCTGGGACCGCTCTCAATCTAGATACACCAGATGGTGACGCCATAGTTAATGATCTTATAGCATCCATCAATAAGATGTTAAATATTTCTCCACCAGCTCCTCTTGTAGAGGAGTCAGCTTCGCAGCACGAGAGAATCCATTTCAGATATCCCAAGCGTACATTAAGCACTTTTCTGGACCACGCTGACTTTAGAGACGCAATCCAGAAACCCCACGCTTATCCGGAAAGGCGTTTTTCTAAACGGCTTAAAGATACACGCTATCCTTTTCCCCCTGAGGTGGTCAAGGGTTGGACCCAGTGTCCAAAAGTGGATCCTCCAATTTCCAGGCTTGCAGCTAGATCCTTGGTTGCAGTTGAAGATGGAGCGGCACTTAAAGATGCCACTGACAGGCAGATGGAGCTCTGGCTGAAATCCATCTATGAAGCTATTGGAGCGTCGTTAGCGCCATCTTTTGCTGCCGTATGGGCACTCCAAGCTATCTCAGCCGGGCTTGTGCAAGTCGACTCAGTCACACGTGCATTTGCCCCGCAGGTAGCACCATTGACCTCGCAAATGGCGGCATTCGCGTCGTACGCGATTAATGCTGTTCTTGACGCTACAAGCCATACGGCAGTGGCGTCAGCCAACTCCGTTGTTTTGCGTAGGGCCCTGTGGTTGAGACATTGGAAGGCAGATTCTCATTCCAAGAAGTGCTTAACCAATTTGCCTTTTTCTCGTGACCGATTGTTTGGAGAGCGTTTGGATGAAATCATCAAACACTCCAAGGGTAAGGACTCATCCTTACCGCAACACAGACAAAACAAACCCCAACAGAGGAGGGGTCAGTCTGGTTATCGGTCCTTTCGAGGACCGTGCAGGTCCCAATTTTCCTCGTCAAAAAAGACTCAAAAAGATCAGAGACGCTCAGATTCTTGGAGGTCTCAGTCACGCCCAAAAAAGACAGCCGGAGGAACCGTTGCCAAGACGGCGTCCTCATGACTTGCAGTCTCCGATTCCCACACCCTCGGTCGGTGGGAGGCTTTCCCACTTTGGCGACATTTGGCTGTCACGCGTCAAAGACCGTTGGGTGAGGGATATTCTGTCTCACGGGTACAGGATAGAGTTCAGTTCTCGTCCGCCAACTCGTTTCTTCAGAACTTCTCCACCACCAGACCGAGCCGATGCTCTGTTGCAGGCGGTGGCCGCTCTAAAGGCGGAAGGAGTGGTGACCTCCGTCCCTCTTCAGGAACAAGGTCACGGTTTTTACTCCAATCTGTTTGTGGTCCCAAAAAAGGACGGATCGTATCGACCCGTCCTGGATCTAAAGTTGCTCAACAGACACGTAAAAGTCAGGAGGTTCCGGATGGAATCCCTACGCTCCGTCATAGCCTCAATGTCTCAAGGAGATTTTCTAGCATCAATAGACATCAAAGATGCGTATCTCCACGTGCCGATTGCGCCAGAGCATCAGCGTTTCCTACGCTTCGTCATACACGACGAACACCTGCAGTTCGTAGCGTTACCTTTCGGTCTGGCAACAGCCCCCCGGGTCTTCACCAAGGTCATGGCAGCAGTAGTAGCTGTCCTGCACTCGCAAGGTCACTCGGTCATCCCGTATCTAGACGACCTGCTTATAAAGGCACCCTCTCAAGAGGCATGCCAACACAGTCTGAAAGTGGCACTAGACACTCTCCAGAGTTTCGGGTGGATTATCAACTTTCCAAAGTCTCATCTAACCCCGACCCAATCACTGACTTATCTTGGCATGGAGTTTCATACTCTCTCAGCGATAGTGAAGCTTCCACTGGACAAGCAGTGTTCGCTGCGGACAGGAGTGCAATCTCTCCTTCAGAGCCAGTCACACTCACTGAGGCGCCTCATGCATTTCCTAGGAAAGATGGTAGCAGCAATGGAGGCGGTCCCGTTCGCGCAGTTTCATCTGCGCCCTCTACAATGGGACATTCTACGCCAATGGGATGGGAAGTCGACGTCCCTCGACAGGACTGTCTCCCTCTCTCAGACTGCCAAGGACTCTCTGCGTTGGTGGCTTCTCCCCACCTCATTGTCACAGGGAAAGTCGTTCCTACCCCCATCCTGGGCAGTGGTCACGACGGATGCGAGCCTATCGGGGTGGGGAGCGGTGTTTCTCCACCACAGGGCTCAGGGGACGTGGACTCAGGAAGAGTCCACCCTGCAGATCAATGTTCTGGAAATCAGAGCAGTCTATCTTGCTCTGCGAGCCTTCCAACAATGGCTGGAAGGCAAGCAGATTCGGATTCAGTCGGACAATTCCACGGCGGTGGCGTACATCAACCACCAAGGGGGAACACGCAGTCGCCAAGCCTTTCAAGAAGTCCGGCGGATTTTGACGTGGGTGGAAAGCAAAGCGTCCACCATATCCGCAGTTCACATCCCAGGCGTGGAAAACTGGGAAGCAGACTTTCTCAGTCGCCAGGGCATGGACGCAGGGGAATGGTCCCTTCACCCGGACGTGTTTCAGCAGATCTGTTGCCGCTGGGGGACGCCGGACGTCGATCTGATGGCGTCACGGCACAACAACAAGGTCCCAGTTTTCATGGCACGGTCTCACGATCACCGAGCGCTGGCGGCAGACGCCTTGGTTCAGGATTGGTCGCAATTCCGACTACCCTATGTGTTCCCACCTCTAGCATTGTTGCCCAGAGTTCTCCGGAAAATCAGGTCCGACTGCCATCGAGCCATTCTCGTCGCTCCAGACTGGCCAAGAAGGTCGTGGTACCCGGATCTGTGGCATCTCACGGTAGGCCAACCATGGGCACTACCAGACCGTCCAGATTTGCTGTCTCAAGGGCCGTTTTTCCATCTGAATTCTGCGGCCCTGAACCTGACTGTGTGGCCATTGAGTCCTGGATCCTAGCGGCCTCAGGTTTATCTCATGAAGTAGTTGCCACAATGAGACAGGCTAGAAAACCATCCTCAGCTAAGATCTATCACAGGACGTGGAAGATATTCTTAGCTTGGTGCTCGGCTCAGAGGGTTTCTCCCTGGCCATTTGCATTGCCAATTTTTCTTTCCTTCCTGCAGTCTGGGTTGGAAAAAGGTTTGTCGCTTAGCTCTCTTAAGGGTCAAGTCTCCGCGCTATCCGTATTCTTTCAGAAGCGCTTGGCACGGCTTTCTAAAGTACGCACGTTTCTCCAAGGAGTTTGTCATATCGTTCCTCCTTACAGACGGCCATTGGAACCCTGGGATCTAAACAAGGTTCTCATTGCTCTCCAGAAGCCGCCTTTCGAGCCTTTGAAAGAGGTTTCCCTTTCTCGGCTTTCACAAAAAGTGTTTTTTCTTGTGGCGGTCACGTCTCTTCGTAGAGTGTCCGAGCTAGCGGCGTTATCTTGCAAATCTCCCTTCCTGGTGTTTCACCAAGACAAGGTAGTACTGCGTCCAATTCCAGAGTTTTCTCCCAAGGTGGTTTCTTCCTTTCATCTCAATCAGGATATCACTTTGCCATCTTTGTGTCCGCATCCAGTTCACCAATTTGAAAAAGGTTTACATCTGTTGGACCTGGTGAGAGCACTCAGGATTTACATTTCTCGCACGGCGCCTATGCGCCGTTCTGATGCGCTCTTTGTCCTAGTCGCTGGTCAGCATAAGGGATCGCAAGCTTCCAAATCCACCCTGGCGCGGTGGATCAAGGAACCAATTCTTCACACATACCGTTCTGCTGGGCTTCCGATTCCATCTGGACTGAAGGCCCATTCTACCAGAGCCGTGGGTGCGTCCTGGGCATTGCGGCATCAGGCTACGGCTCAGCAGGTGTGCCAGGTGGCTACCTGGTCGAGTCTGCACACGTTTACCAAACACTATCAAGTGCATACCTACGCTTCGGCAGATGCCAGCCTAGGTAGACAGGTCCTTCAGGCGGCGGTGGCCCACCTGTAGGAAAGGGCTGCCTGACAGCCCGATCACGAGGTATCTTTTTACCCACCCAGGGACTGCTTTTGGACGTCCCAATTGTCTGGGTCTCCCAATTAGGAGCGAAAAAGAAGAAGGGAATTTTGTTTACTTACCGTAAATTCCTTTTCTTCTAGCTCCAATTGGGAGACCCAGCACCCGCCCTATTGTTCTTAGGGTTTCGTTTTTCGGGTGCACATGTTGTTCATGTTGTTTCTTAAGTTCTCCGATCTTGTTATCGGATTGAATTTGTTTTTTGAAACTGTTATTGGCTTTCCTCCTTCTTGCTTTGGTACTAAAACTGAGGAATCCGTACTCCTACGGGAGGGTGTATAGCCAGAAGGGGAGGGGCCTTACACTTTTAAGTGTAGTACTTTGTGCGGCCTCCGGAGGCAGTAGCTATACACCCAATTGTCTGGGTCTCCCAATTGGAGCTAGAAGAAAAGGAATTTACGGTAAGTAAACAAAATTCCCTTCTTTTGTGCTGACCACAGGTCGGCGTAAGGGCCTCTCGGCTTCTAAGCCGACCCTAGCTCGTTGCATTTGGTCGGCCATTTCCGATGCCTACCAGTGTACTCAAGTGCCTCCCCCGCCGGGGATCAAGGCACACTCGACCTGAGCTGTCGGTGCCTCTTGGGCTTTCAGGCACCAGGCTACGGCTCAGCAGGTCTGTCAGGCTGCCACTTGGTCTAGTCTGCATACCTTTTAGAAGCACTACCAAGTGCATGCTCATGCTTCGGCAGATACGAGCTTGGTCGGACGCATCCTTCAGGCGGCTATCGCCCATTTGTGAAGTTAGGTTTCGCCTACTTCTCAGTTTTCTGTTTATTCCCACCCATGGACTGCTTTGAGACGTCCCAATGTCTGGGTCTCCCATAGGAACGATAAAGAAAAAGAGAATTTTGTTTACTTACCGTAAATTCTTTTTCTTATAGTTCCGTATTGGGAGACCCAGCACCCTCCCTGTTGCCTGTTGGCAGTTTCTCGTTCCGCGTGTTATCACCGGCTGTTGTTGTAGACAGAGGCTCCGGTTGTTCCGGTTCTTGCTCTGTCTCTACTTGTGGGTGGCTATTCTCCTTCAGCTTTTGCACTAAACGGACTATATTTGGTTAACCAGGGGGTGTGTATGCTCAGAGGGAGGAGCTACACTTTTTAGTGTAGTACTTTGTGTGTCCTCCGGAGGCAGAAGCTATACACCCAATGTCTGGGTCTCCCAATACGGAACTATAAGAAAAAGAATTTACGGTAAGTAAACAAAATTCTCTTTTTTCTCATGCAAAAAAAAAAATCACTAAGTTTCTTTTTATCAGTTTCATCAGAATTTGGTCAGTTTTTCCATTAGTTTGGTCAGAGTTTCATCAGCTTGTCTCAAATGAAAGAAAAAAAACACTCTTCGGCCCCATTCACTGTTATAGGCATGAGTGCTCTCTGTGAAAAGCACACGTTACTTGTACAATAAAAAAAGACGTCTAAACTAAGCCTTAAAGTGAACCTGTCATCAGAAATTTAGCTATAAAGCTAAAAGTTTCCCCCTCTGCAGCTCCTGGGCTGCATTCTAGCAAGCTTCCTATAGTTTTTGTGGCCCCTTTTTATTCCAAAATAAATACTTTAAAAACTTGTACCTTTTTCTTATGCAAATTTCTTTAATCGTCCATGGGGGCGGGCTGCCTGATGTACGTTGCTGTCCTCCTGCCGATTTTACGCCGCCCCCGAACGCTGAATTTCAAACCTCAGGACGCCGCCCCTGGGCGCCCGTGGTCCCGCGCATGCGCTGTGCTACTGTAGCGGTGCCGTGCACTGCGTGCACGTGTGACCGCTAGTGACGCTTTGCGCGGGCACGAGGTTATGGGCGGCGCTGTGAGTGTCATCAGCAAGTGCCGCCCATAACCTCGTGACCGCACTTTCGCCTATTCCTCCAGCGTTCTGCTCGCTGGCCAGATGACCGGACGTCACCTCCTTCCCATCCTGCTCAGCAGCAGGAAATAGATGGGAGGAGCGGACGGAGCAATCTGTGCCCGTGCAAAGCGTCACCAGCGGTCACACGTGCACGCAGTGCACGGCACCGCTACAGTAGCACAGCGCATGCGCGGGACCACGGGCGCTCAGGGGCGGCGTCCTGAGGTTTGAAATTCAGCGTTCAGGGGCGGCGTAAATCGGCAGGAGGACAGCAACGTACATCAGGCAGCCCGCCCCCATGGACGATTAAAGAATTTTGCATAAGAAAAGGTACAAGTTTATAAAGTATTTATTTTGCAATAAAAGGGGCCACAAAAACTATAGGAAGCTTCCTAGAATGCAGCCCAGGAGCTGCAGAGGGGAAAACTTTTAGCTTTATAGCTAAATTTCTGATGACAGGTTCCCTTTAAATTTAGATAGCTAACATAAAAAGACTGATCTGCACATCCAGTAAGATGTGAACAGGTGCACACTGAAAATTCAACAAAGTTACAAAAATATGTACAGCAGCACTCTGATAAGCTAAATATGTAAACATGAAATATAGGAATATTGGCACTGCATTACTGCTACTGGAATAAATGAGATACCTGGTTTACAACATTGCCAATTCATGTAAGCCCCGCAGCCAACATCAAGGCGTACCTCTCTTTGTCAGGACCTTATCCGGATTAAAAAAAACCTTCAAGTAATGCGCAAGTAGAAGCCATCTATTGAAAACGCTCTGACTGAAGGGCGGACTACTTCGTCAGAAAGGAATGGAATACTAATATAAAAAGACTGACCAGCACATCCACTAGGTGTGAACAGGTGCACACTGAAAATTCAACAAAGTTACATACATATGTACAGCAGCACTCTGAAAAGCTAAAATATGTAAACATGAATTATAGGAATTTTGGCACTGCATTACTGCTAGAGCACTATGCCCTTCAGTCAGAGCGTTTTCATTTAGCTGGAGCCTACCTGCCGTAGGGCAGTGCCCATTACTTGTAGGTTTTTTTTTAACCCAGATAGAGGCGTATTTGGATAGGGATCTGACAAAGAGAGGTACGCCTTGTTGGCTGTAGGGCTTACATGAATTGGCCAATTTGTAAATAAAGTATTTTTTCCAGTAGCAGTAATGCAGTGCCAATATTCCTATATTTCATGTTTCCATATTTAGGTTTTCAGAGTGCTGCTGTACGTATTTTTGTAACTTTGTTAAATTTACATAGCGACTTGCAGTCCCCTGTCTTCAGGTCACACGAGCCAAAAGATGACCGTTGCGACACTGGAAACAGGGGAAGATGACTAGTTTTCTGGATTTTTAGCAATTGAAATACATTTATATGGCGTTACATGAGGTCTGCAAGCAGAATCCAATATATTCGTAGTTCAAAAGGCTCCTGTAAGCCAATGCACATTAGAGATCCATAGTACTGGCCGCAGCGCCCGCCACCGCCGGATGGAAGAATTCTGCTATACTGTCTAAGGCCTCCTTCATAGAAAACAACACATGGGAAAGAGTGGGCACAACTACACCAAACATATACTGGAAAATCCAGAATAATGGAATGAAGCAAGAGGAATCCCTTGTTGCATGCAAAAAGTGTAAGCAAGTTTATTAATAACACAGAGAAATATTATTAAGAACACTTAAAACTGGGGAAGATCAAAGGGGTGATCCACCCATGAACAGTTTAGCACATCACCACTGAAACCTCATGGAATAATACAGATGGAATAAATCACATAGGCTCAAAAATAACAGTACCAGAGAACAGTATACAGCAATACATAGTCACCAAATGTAGGACTAACATAAATATGGTACAGATCAGAGAGAGCCAATACAATACCAGATGAGTAAATAATGAGAGAGGAGGTGTGGGTGCGCCTTCCCCACGCGTTACGCCACCATGTGTGGCTTCATCAGGGGTCATTTATATGGCGTTACATGAGGTCTGCAAGCCGAATCCAATATATTCGTAGTTCAAAAGGCTCCTGTAAGCCAATGCACATTACAGAGATCCATAGTACTGGCCGCAGTGCCCATCACCGCCGGATGGAAGAATGCTGCTATACTGTCTAAGGCCTCCTTCACACGTTAGTGAAAAACACTGACGTTCTTCACGGACGTTCTTCACGGACGTTCTTCACGGACGTGTAAAACACGCACATGTCCCTCCGTGTTCCGTCATTCACGGCACACGTGGGTTGTCCATGTGCAATCTGTGATTGCAAATGGACATTACTCACCTGCCTTCACGACTGCTGTCCATGGTGCTGAACTCCTCGGCTCTGCAGCGTCCGCCCACCACTCTCTGCAGCTACTTCCGGGTCGGCTGTTCCTGCTTTCATGAATATTTATGAGCCGGGCAGGAGCTGCTGAGAGCGGAGGCTGCACAGCGAATTGCTGGAAAGGTGAGTTGAAAATGTTTATTATTTAATATGTCAGTGTTTTTCTGGCACATATTTAATGGGTCACACCGTAGTGTGGTCCGTGGGTCATCAGTGATTCCAGAAAAAAATGGACTTGTCTCCGTGCAGAATCACGGACACGCGTGTACGCTGCACGGAGACACGGTCAGTGAAAAATCACTGACGTGTGAGCAGACCCATTGATTATAATGTGTCTGTGTACGTCAGTGATTCTGGTACGTACAAAAAAAAGCACAAACGTCCCAGAATCACTGACGTGTGAAGGAGGCCTAATGCTGTGGTGTGTAACATGAGGCGTAAAAGGAGATTCTCCTGTAGAAATATCAGCTCCTTTCCCACAAATGAAGGAAGATCTATCTATCCAGTCGAGTTGAACATAAGAGGAAACCTGTTCTTTCCTCATCCTCTATCAGGAGATTCTTGCTGTTTGGTGTGGCAACACATGTAGATCCATGCAAAACAAAAAAGTAATATGCAAGCCCCAACTGCTTTTATTATTGTCAGAGGGACGATGCCTGCAGGCGATTATGTAATGAATGGATAACACCGCTCCTTCTTGTACTCAATGTCTGGGACATGAAAGTGAAAGGGAAAAAGACGATTGGAAAAGTACAACCCTCGTAATATCGTCTGTAGCAGCTCTGCCTCTTGGATATTGCATCTACTTCCAATAATTTATTATTTTCCAGGTATTTTATTAAAAACATACAATGAAAATTGGTGACTTTATCTACAAATTAATCTTGGGGATCAGGCTGGTGCCAAAATATCAGTATTCATCATTTATCAGTTTTCGCTTCATTTGGTTTGAAGCAATTACAGTAAAATGTTAGATGCCGTATTACAGCACATTTCTGATCTAAGAGGTTTTTAAATACTGTATATTTGAACTGTACAATACATGCAAAACTGTACACCTGCACACTGTGTGCGCGCAGATATATGGAAACATGAAACATATCAAATTTCACACTGCACTACTGCGATATAGATAATACTGCAACACTGCTATATAGATAATACTGCACCACTACTATATAGATAATACTGCTCTATTGCTATATAGATAATGATGCACCACTGCTATATAGATAATACTGCACTACTGCCAAATAGATAATACTGCACTACTGCTATATAGATAATACTGCACTACTGCTATATAGATAATACTGCACCACTACTATATAGATAATACTGCTCTATTGCTATATAGATAATGATGCACCACTGCTATATAGATAATACTGCACTACTGCCAAATAGATAATACTGCACTACTGCTATATAGATAATACTGCACTACTGCTATATAGATAATACTGCACCACTACTATATAGATAATACTGCACTACTGCTATATAAATAATACTGCACTACTGCTATATAGATAATACTGCACCACTACTATATAGATAATACTGCACTACTGCTATATAGATAATACTGCACTACTGCTATATAGATAATACTGCACTACTGCTATATAGATAATACTGCACTACTGCTATATAGATAATACTGCACTACTGCTATATAGATAATACTGCACTACTGCTATATAGATAATACTGTACTACTGCTATATAGATTATGATTATACCGTACTACTATATAGATAATACTGCACTACTGCTATATAGATAATACTGCACTACTGCTATATAGATAATACTGTACTACTGCTATATAGATTATGATTATACCGTACTACTATATAGATAATACTGCACTACTACTATATAGATAACACTGTACTATTGCTATATAGATAATACTGCATTACTGCTATATAGGTAATATCGCACTACTGCTATATAGATAATACTGCAGTACTGCTATATAGATAATACTGTACTACTGCTATAGAAAATACTGTACTACTGCTATATAGATTATGATTATACTGTACTACTATATAGATAATACTGCACTACTACTATATAGATAATACTGTACTATTGCTATATAGATAATACTGCATTACTGCTATATAGGTAATACCGCACTACTGCTATATAGATAATACTGCACTACTGCTATATAGATAATACTGCATTACTGCTATATAGGTAATACCGCACTACTGCTATATAGATAATACTGCACTACTGCTATATAGATTATATGATTATACTGTACTACTATATAGATAATACTGCACTACTATTATATAGATAATACTGTACTACTGCTATATAGATAATGCACTACTGCTATATAGATAATACTGTACTACTGCTATATAGATAATACTGTACTACTGCTATATAGATAATACTGCACTACTGCTATATAGATTATAAAATGTATAACTTGTAAGTACTTGGTGAACAAATTGGTTAAAGATTGTGTGCCCATCAGCTACGACAAGGAGTACTCTATGGATAGGAACCTACATTTTTAGTCTTGCCCGTACTGGGCCCAAGCCTACAGATTTAGAAGGCAGGTAGGATCTAGCTCTAATTGAAACCTGCCTTAGACTGATCACTTTGGCCCCAGAGTAGGTTCCCATCAACAGAGCACACCTTGTTGTGGCTGGTGGGCATACATGAATTTGCCAATTTGTGATCTAAATACCTCCAGGTTTTTATGTATAGTCTATATAGCAGTAATGCAGTTCAGAATTCTTATGTTAAATCTTTGCCATCTTACCATATACAGAGGCTGCTGTGCTCTGTGTTGTATATAATGCAATCATGGCAGCTTGCACCTGTTCACACTTGCTTCAATCTTTGTGTGTGTTTATGTATGTGTATAATATATAATTTTTGCGTATACATACAATTTACTTATCAGGTGATCCTTGGTAAGCACCCAGCTTTCGTAGGGCAAACCGTAATGGGCGTCATGGTTATTTGATGCTGAATAGAGATAGACCTGATCCTCAGAATTCTGGTCCTTCAGGTCAGTAATGTGACCTCTGTGCCATAGGCCTTCGACTCTCCTTACCGGCATCCCTCACTCTTCTTTTGATGAACCAGGACAGTGTGACATTGGGTGGGCATCACACTGCAATGATGACATTATGGCTGCCCAGGTAATCAAAAAAAGAGCTGGGAAGTAAGGAGATTAGCAGATTACTGACCTGGCCAATGAATCAGAGTCCTGGAACTCAATTCACTCACTTGTGCTTGGGAGCAAGCCTAGCATTATAGTAGAACATGTATGTGAATGTAGATCTAGTAGTCTAGAAATACTGTATACAATTCCCCCCCCCCCCCCAAAAAAAAAAGCTCTTCACACAGAACCATTTATTAAATCATATGGGGCTGATCTTTTCTTGAAGAACGTTCCTTCACCCGATGACTAGACACGTATGTAGCCTGCTTTCTAATGTGTGTGGCCAGATTATGATGTAATGTAGTGGAGGGATATTGGTTGCTTTAGACAGAGGCTTCATGCTGCAGCCAAATTGTGTTTTCGTAACCGGATAAATGCGCCTGTGTTTGTCCTCTGACCTTTTCTTTCTCAGTTGATGATTTCACACCGGCAGCCTGTGGATCTGCGTCTGCTGCTCATTATCTGGCCTCACTATAACTGAGGGCGTCACTAATACCTGTAATCACTGAGCCATAAGTGACTTTTGTTATTTATTTTAGAAATCTTATATTCATGAGGTTCTATCCAAGTAGTGCAAACTAAAACTAGGCCTCGAACAATAAGTAAAGTATATAATTATCCCTTGATTGCATTAAAACATAAACCGGCAGATATAGCTGTCTGTGGATCCAGCGCAGGCCGCTCCGGAGATCTTGTGCCTGCTCCTGATGTGGTGTCTGCACCATCATATGTCCCCGCAGCCTGTAATTGGTTACCTCGGTCTGGTGATCAGAAGAGCACATCATTATAGAAAAATTCCCTTGTTGTCCATCATCATGATACCATAACCAGTAACCTTCCTCCAGCACATCCTTCCGTTCTGCAATGAGGTCTCTACCACTGTCCAGCATTGTGAGGTCCTTAGCAGGAGGGAGCCTTGTCGACCATTGAGCCACCATAATTGAGTACAAAAACTGTTACAATGTTTATATGTGACATATTTTACAGCCAATTATCTACCCACATGATTTTTCTTTCCCCTCTCTTCTTGCCTTCTAGACATTGTGTGCATTAATCTGCGGCAGATCCATCATAACGCCAGAGTACTTCTGTGAGTTGATAAAAGCCATCCAGCAGAAGCAGCCACTACCTGCACTTGGAAGGTATTGTAACCGGTGACACTCAGGACCCCCTGTAATGTTCCTCCATATAAATCATGACTTTCCTCATGTCTATCTCCGGCCCACTAACCTGAGGATGTTGGGGGTCACGATGTCCAGGGGGCGCGCACACACACACACACACACACACACACACACACACACACACACACACACACACACACACACACACACACACACACACTAATGGGCGTGAAACACGTAGAGAATCCTCTGTGTCTGGACTTCAATATCATTTGTCAGATTGAGGAGAAGCTAATATTCTGGTTCTCACACTGAATAGGAAGTGATGCTGCGCCATATTGTCCCTGGACCTAAAAAGTGACTATGGCTTTCTGGAATACAGAGGAGGAGTGATGGGAATGTTGACGCTAGGATAAAAGTAGTAAAAGTTTGATGTGAGCTAGTACCTACCAAAAGTGGTCAAAGAAAAGACAACCAGTGAACAGGAGTGTGGCAAAGGTCACAAGAGCGTATAAAAAACATGCAATTTTTATCCATGATTTTCTGTTGGTATGGTCATCCCTAAAAGTCAGCAGTTATTAAAATTACAAGATCAAATACGGTTTCCTATGCTAAAAAATTGCAATATATCTATAAAAAGTGGATGGTGTATGGGCAATCTGTGTGGTAGCCGATTTATTTATTCTTGTACGCTCATAGACTTGAATAGGCAAGTCCCATCCGAAATACAGAAGAGAATAGTGCATGTTGCGATCTAATTTTTTACGGACATTTGGTCGATGAAAAATACGAAACAAAAACACTCCTCTGATCAGCTCCATCAAGTAACATTAGCTCTGGTGCTGGCCTTGTGATTTTATATATTTTTTTACGCACCGCGCTCAGACCGAAAATACGGTCTCGTGAACCTCAGGGCCATGGGCCTTTTCTGGCCCATTGATGCACATGTGGCTTAAAGACCCCACTGACCCCGACCTACAGAAGAGCTACTACAGTACACAATGCAAAAAACATTACTGCTGCTTTCATAGGAAGAGACTGAGTCCGGTTTATGGCTGAAGGCGCCTACAGTGGTCACATGAAAATCTGAACTCGACCATAAGGCAAATAAGACTATATATATATATATAGTCTTATTTGCCTTATGGTCGAGTTCAGATTTTCATGTGATATATATATACAGCAGACAAGAGTAGCCGGATATATACACACAGGTCCAGAAATATTTGGACAGTGACACAAGTTTTGTTATTTTAGCTGTTTACAAAAACATGTTCAGAAATACAATTATATATATAATATGGGCTGAAAGTGCACACTCCCAGCTGCAATATGAGAGTTTTCACATCCAAATCGGAGAAAGGGTTTAGGAATCATAGCTCTGTAATGCATAGCCTCCTCTTTTTCAAGGGACCAAAAGTAATTGGACAAGGGACTTTAAGGGCTGCAATTAACTCTGAAGGCGTCTCCCTCGTTAACCTGTAATCAATGAAGTAGTTAAAAGGTCTGGGGTTGATTACAGGTGTGTGGTTTTGCATTTGGAAGCTGTTGCTGTGACCAGACAACATGCGGTCTAAGGAACTCTCAATTGAGGTGAAGCAGAACATCCTGAGGCTGAAAAAAAAGAAAAAATCCATCAGAGAGATAGCAGACATGCTTGGAGTAGCAAAATCAACAGTCGGGTACATTCTGAGAAAAAAGGAATTGACTGATGAGCTTGGGAACTCAAAAAGGCCTGGGCGTCCACGGATGACAACAGTGGTGGATGATCGCCGCATACTTTCTTTGGTGAAGAAGAACCCGTTCACAACATCAACTGAAGTCCAGAACACTCTCAGTGAAGTAGGTGTATCTGTCTCTAAGTCAACAGTAAAGAGAAGACTCCATGAAAGTAAATACAAAGGGTTCACATCTAGATGCAAACCATTCATCAATTCCAAAAATAGACAGGCCAGAGTTAAATTTGCTGAAAAACACCTCATGAAGCCAGCTCAGTTCTGGAAAAGTATTCTATGGACAGATGAGACAAAGATCAACCTGTACCAGAATGATGGGAAGAAAAAAGTTTGGAGAAGAAAGGGAACGGCGCATGATCCAAGGCACACCACATCCTCTGTAAAACATGGTGGAGGCAACGTGATGGCATGGGCATGCATGGCTTTCAATGGCACTGGGTCACTTGTGTTTATTGATGACATAACAGCAGACAAGAGTAGCCGGATGAATTCTGAAGTGTACCGGGATATACTTTCAGCCCAGATTCAGCAAAGTTGATCGGACGGCGCTTCATAGTACAGATGGACAATGACCCCAAGCATACAGCCAAAGCTACCCAGGAGTTCATGAGTGCAAAAAAGTGGAACATTCTGCAATGGCCAAGTCAATCACCAGATCTTAACCCAATTGAGCATGCATTTCACTTGCTCAAATCCAGACTTAAGACTGAAAAACCCACAAACAAGCAAGACCTGAAGGCTGCGGCTGTAAAGGCCTGGCAAAGCATTAAGAAGGAGGAAACCCAGCGTTTGGTGATGTCCATGGGTTCCAGACTTAAGGCAGTGATTGCCTCCAAAGGATTCGCAACAAAATATTGAAAATAAAATTTTTTTTTTTGGGTTTGGTTTATTTGTCCAATTACTTTTGACCTCCTAAAATGTGGAGCGTTTGTAAAGAAATGTGTACAATTCCTACAATTTCTATCAGATATTTTTGTTCAAACCTTCAAATTAAACATTACAATCTGCACTTGAATTCTGTTGTAGAGGTTTCATTTCAAATCCAATGTGGTGGCATGCAGAGCCCAACTCGCGAAAATTGTGTCACTCTCCAAATATTTCTGGACCTAACTGTGTGTATATATATATATATATATATATATATATATATATATATATATTATATTATATTATATTATATTATATTATATTATATTATATTATATTATATTTTTATATATATTATATTATATATATATATATATTATATATATATATATTATATATATATATTATATATATATATATTATATATATATTATATATACATTCCATGTGGGCACTATGTCTCCTAGAGGTGCCATCCTGACGGACTGCCATATTTTTCGGAAAATTAAAACTTTAAACCTCTTTAAACAATACAATTTTTCGTTGAAAAGTGAAATGGTTAAAAAAATAAAAAATGGTATTTCTGCCTTTTTTGGATTCTATATTTTTTTTTTTTTGTATAGGTTTTCATTGTGCAGTAAAGTTACCCAGACACTTGAGACTTCTTGTCAGTACAATGACAGCAATATCATACTTGTAGTTTTATATAGAGTTATATCACAAAAGTGAGTACACCCCCTCATATTTTTGTAACTATTTTATTATATCTTAATGGGACAACACTGAAGATATGACACTTTGATACAATATATCCAGAGATTTCAAAATAGATATGAGTGCTGCCAGCATTGCTACAGGGGTGGGGGGGCCAGCCTGTCAGTGCTTGGACCGTACGCCGCACACTATATCACACCGGTCTGCATGGCTGCTGTCCCAGAAGGAAGCCTCTCCTAAACATGATGTACAAGAAAGCATATGTTTATTAAAGAATGGCAACACAAACATATGTGGTTTTGTTTTTTAAGCTCTTCGTTACTTTATTCAAATTTTATTGAGTGTGTATGTATATGTGTATAAGATATACCTTTATCTGCATAGCTATTCCAAGACTATTTCCAAGCATCATTCTCAACTGGAAGCTTCTTCGATCAGCCAGAATTGCTGGATTAGCCTTTGGATTACAAATAATGCCCTTAAACCGAAATATGGAGATGAGATGCATGTAACTCCCAACAAACTTTTCCATCAAAAATGATAAATCACGCTAAAGCCATATCAACCACAGCTAGGGGTTCATCTGTAACCAAAAGAGCACCAAATAACAAGCCTTCTCTGCTGGAATCCATAAGATCCGACTCCTTACCTGAAACAAACCCTTGCACTGTGAACCGAGTAATTGCCCAAACATCTCTTCGCAATAAAGACTCTCCTGCTAGAAAGAGGAATCCCCCAGGCCTGTAAGACCAAGAAATCTGCATCAGCATTAGCAGAATTTCACTTTTACGAGGATCCGTGGTCAGCGATCTTGGTACACTGCAGCATACAGAAGGTACCTCTGTCTCTCAGGGGAAGGAGTCCCTGCACAGAGTCCTCACTAACCGGAAACTCTGAAGAGGATATCCCTATATGTGATAAAGGGCTCTTCTCTATCGATTTATAAGCTCCACAGCCACTGAGATCAACAGAAGTTCCACAGGAGACACAAAAGAATATATCGGTATCGTACTTCAAGGATCAGGTAAGCACCCTAGAAGCTGTGCAGATAAAAATCTACCACTCACAAGAGTTAGATCTACCATCCTTAGGGGAATATATAATCGTTTAGCACTTGTTTAACCCTTCCCCTGCAACATCTGATAATGCCAAGCCCGGCATGGAACGGAGTTGTTAAGTCTCACTCAAACTCAAGAGTCCCTACACACACACACACAGAGTCCCAGCTCCTTGGGAGCTTTGATAAGGACTTCCCTCTACACTATCCCTTGCAACCTATTACCAATTTGCTATTAGCCCTTGTGAATAACACCAAGACTGTCAAAGATGCCATATATATTAAACAAAAAGGAAATCTAGTTTCAAAGAAAGAAATTACTGGGATGTGGCAGATCCTGATGAAGGTGCCTTTAACAAAGGCATGATAGATGTAAGGGGAAAGAGAAAAGAAATGGAGAATGATAGTAGGGTATTGAAAGAGACAACTGACTTATTCCATGAGGAATCCGAAGAAGAATCTGAGGACTACCTTCCTAATACAAGCCCAAACAAACATCGACCCAGACTAGATATGAGTAGGTTCTTTCCCCCACCCCTTGATAATGTGAGTAACGATAATTTTCCTTTATCGATATTTGATACTCTAACTCAGGGGTGGGCAATTAATTTTCCCATGGGGCCGCATGAGAAATTGGGATTGGTTTAGAGGGCCGGACTAATATAAATTACCTCAGTTCTACCCAATATACTACATCACTACACCCCCTCCATATACTATACCTGTAATAAACTACACCACTACACCCCTATATACTACACCTGTATTATACTACACTCCCTCCATATACCTGTAATATACTACACCCCCATATACACCTGTATTATACTACACCACTATATAATACACCTCCGATATACTACATCATTACACCCCTATATACTACACCTGTAATATACTACATCACTACACCCCATATACTACACCTGTAATATAGTACACCTCCATATAGCACACCTGTAATATACTACAACTCCATATAGTACACCTGTAATATACTACATCACTACACCCCTATATACACCTGTAATATACTACATCACTACACCCCTATATACACCTGTAATATACTACATCACTACACCCCATATACTACACCTGTAATATACTACACCTCCATATAGCACACCTGTAATATACTACAACTCCATATAGTACACCTGTAATATACTACATCACTACACCCCTATATACACCTGTAATATACTACATCACTACACCCCTATATACACCTGTAATATACTACATCACTACACCCCATATACTACACCTGTAATATAGTACACCTCCATATAGCACACCTGTAATATACTACAACTCCATATAGTACACCTGTAATATACTACATCACTACACCCCTATATACACCTGTAATATACTACATCACTACACCCCTATATACACCTGTAATATACTACATCACTACACCCCATATACTACACCTGTAATATACTACACCTCCATATAGCACACCTGTAATATACTACACCTCCATATAGCACACCTGTAATATACTACATCACTACACCCCTATATAGCACACCTGTAATATACTACACCTCCATATAGCACACCTGTAATATACTACACCTCCATAGAGCACACCTGTAATATACTACACCTCCATATAGCACACCTGTAATATACTACACCTCCATATAGCACACCTGTAATATACACCTCCATATAGCACACCTGTAATATACTACACCTCCATATAGCACACCTGTAATATACTACATCACTATACCCCCATATACTACACCACTATATACACCTCCATATAGCACACCTGTAATATACTACACCCCCATATGTCACACACCCTGCTCCCCATACAGCCTGCACCCCCATATCACACACACTACACCCCATACAGCCTGCACCCCCATATCACACACACTACACCCCCATATGTCACACACCCTGCCCACATATCTCACCCTGCCTGTACCCCAACTTACCCCTCTCAAACACTCTGCACCCCTTCACATCTTTCTGTCAGTCTGCAGCCCTCATATACCACTCACCCTGCAACTCCATCTTCCCTCATATGCCACTCACCCTGCAACTCCATCTTTCCTCATATGCCACTCACCCTGCAACTCCATCTTCCCTCATATGCCACTCACCCTGCAACTCCATCTTCCCTCATATGCCACTTACCCTGCAACTCCATCTTCCCACATATGCACTCACCCTCCAACTCCATCTTCCCACATATGCACTCACCCTGCAGCTCCATCTTCCCTCATATGCACTCACCCTGCAGCCCCCCTCCCCCTCATGTCCCCTCTTTTCTCATTACCAGTCATCATGTGTCCACATCTCCTTCAGGATTCAGTATCTTTGCTTTCTGCCCGGCATCCTGTGTCTCCTCCCACACAGTCACATGGGTGTGACATCATCGCAGGTCCTGCAAGATGAATTATTCCGTCTGCTGTGCTGCTTCTTCCTCTCCCGGGCGGGAACTTTCGAATTGACACACGCAGCGCAGTACTGACAACGTCAGAGCGCGCGCGTGTGTCACTGACAATTAGTGCCGGCAGGAAACAGAGGAAAGACTCCTGCGTTCTGCTGACTGTGCGGACCTGCACAGGATCTCTCCCTGCTCGGCACGCTGCAGCCCGGCTCCACTGCACCGACTGAAGACGGGCGGGCCGGTCACAGAGAGCAGGCGGGCCGGATGTGGCCCGCGGGCCGCCCCTTGCCCAGGTCTGCTCTAACTGCTCATCTGACACTTTCAGAAAAATTCCTAAAATAACTAATTATGAACTCCTCCAGTCAACTTGAATCTAATCCAAGTAAAAAAAAAACTCGGT
Source organism: Anomaloglossus baeobatrachus (assembly GCF_048569485.1). NCBI lineage: Eukaryota > Metazoa > Chordata > Amphibia > Anura > Aromobatidae > Anomaloglossus > Anomaloglossus baeobatrachus. Next base: position 91,852,482 of record NC_134358.1, read on the forward strand.
GGCCTTCAAATATCTCTAGCTGAAGTCCAAAACAAAAGTAATTGAGACTGAGAAAAAAGTGGATGCTGTTTAACTCGCTAGTAGTGATGGGCGAACCCGAATTGAAAAGATTGGGGTCCGTGCTGGATACTTAGTATAATGACATTAATTATGTTTGGGGTCTCGAGTAACCGAGGTTCAAAGATCTTTCTTATTCATTTTTGCTGAGTATTGGTATGCTCTTGAGATTACCTTTTGTGGATATCCTGTGCCCACAAATCTCTTAGTAAGATCTCTTGCCGAATCTGCCATGTTGCTGCAATTTCTTTGGAGCCACATGAACTGTCCTGGGATGCCATTCCGTAGCTGTGTTGTGTGAAAACTCGTATAATGCAGCAAACTGTTTGTTGCTGTTGGTTTTTGAAATAAGGTGGGCTTGATGTTTGTTGCCTCCAAAGAGATCTTGAGGTCCAAAAAATCTGTGAAAATGATATGTAATAAGGTGTCAGGGCAATATTCCAAAGATTATCGTTCAGGGGGGGAAACAAAATTTTGACATTCTTCCATGTTGCCGTTCTATAACATTTGAATGTCATCTATGAACCTGTACCATTGAAAGACATTTTGTTGGCATGCTGCCATCTTTTGTACCTGAGTCTTCCCATAATCCAAGAAAAAGAGTTGCATACGATGGGGTGCAACATGCCCCCTATGCTATCCCTGACGTCTGTCTGTAAAAGACATGGTCAAAGACAAAATACTTGTTATTGAGGACCAAAAATAGCAAATCGAAAATGAACGAGTCCTGCTTCCTGCCACCAGTGGTTGAGAGTCCATAAATAAGGAGACTGCCCCTATGCCAAGGTTATTTCCAATGTTTGTATATATAGGAGCTCTACGGCCAAGTTGACCAAAATAGTACGTGATGGAATGAGTGTGTCCAGGTGCTGGATAAGGGCTGAAGAATCTCTGAGATGTGATTCTAATAAAAGAACCAATGGTTATAAATAAAAATACAGATCGATTCATGGATTTTCAAAAAGATCCCCTATGCCAAAGACAATGGGTCTACCTGGTGGTTCTTTTAGGGATTTGTGAACCTTTGGGAGCATATAAAACGTGGGAATAATTTTGTTCCCTGTAGTAAGGAAATCCATTTCATTTTTGGTTGTAATGCCACAATTAAATGCAGATGAAAGCAAGCAGTCAATCTTCTATTTGAAGGACAGTATGGGGTCTGAGGGCAAAACCTGGTAACAAGATTTGTTCAATGTTGACCTAGAGTGAGGGGAGCCAACACGATCTGAAAATGGCATGCATCATATGAAAAGTGCAAATTCACAGATGGATTTCAACTGTACTGTAATACAAAATTAGATTTTTAGCAAATAATTGATCAATTTTTTGAGCCACCCCTGCCACGTCACGACAAATCTCAATAGGGTGGTCCTACACTATATTCTGTATTTCATGTGCCATGCAGCCTCCTAGATCAAATTAAAAGCAGAACCATAATGGAGCACACATACCTGTAACCTGTATATAACAGATTTTATGTTGCCAAAGAAGCAATTATGGATAAGGAGCAGCCCAGGTCCCAGCATGTGGCGCAAGCTCTACACATACCAGGACTATATCAGAACTGACCCTCCCAGTGCCAAACAGCAACCATTGATAAAGGTGGACCAGATCCAAGTATGATGCTTAAATAGCAATGCCTGTGGAAAAGGGTGAGGCTCTTGTTGGTAGCTGTTCACATTCAGTTGCCTCACCCCTTTCCACAAGCATTACTAATTAAGCCCTATACTTGGATCTGGTCCGCCTTTATTTATGGTTGCTGTCTGGCACTGGGAAGATCAGTTCTGATCTAGTCCTGCTATGGTCAATTTTGAGACCCTGAATGTCTCCATAGACCGTGTAAAAAAAATATTTGAATGGCTGGAAGGAGGGAAAATGGAGTGGTCTGAGAGGGCAGTCTGCCAGGAAAACCGGTTCCCCTACCTGATAAATCTTAGTCGTCATACAGTAGGACAATCAGATCCTGGAACACGGCTCTCATCCGGTGACAGTGTATCAATCACAGATGGTTGTTGATAGAGAAGTTTAAAAGTCAATTGCCTGCAGAATAAACATGTCTTTTGTGAGAGTGAATGTATCCATTATTCATGGGTTAAAAAGATAAACCCTTTGTTAACAATCACCTTTCAGTTTCTGTAAATGTATAATTGGACAAATTGATTATTCTTAAAGAGGTTGTCCACTACTCTTAGGCTATGTGCTTACAGTGCGTTTTTCGCGGCGTTTTTGCACGTTTTTCGGGTGTGTTTTTGGCCTCAAAACTGCAGGACTTTGCTTCCCCAGCAAAGTCTGAGTTTTCATTTTTGCTGTCCGCACACATCTGTTTTTTCTTTGTCGCTCCATTGGGAGACCCAGACAATTGGGTGTATAGCTTCTGCCTCCGGAGGCCACACAAAGTATTACACTTTAAAAAGTGTAACCCCTCCCCTCTGCCTATACACCCTCCCGTGGATCACGGGCTCCCCAGTTTTATGCTTTGTGTGGAAGGAGGCACACATCCACTCATGCATTCTCATATTAGTTATATCGGTTGGAAGAAAAGAGGGCCCCCACGGGGCCCCCGGCATGTTCCCTTCTCACCCCACTACGTCGGCGGTGTTGTTAAGGTTGAGGTACCCATTGTGGGTACAAAGGCCGGAGCCTCATGCCGTCTCCTTCACCATCCCTTAGCGGCTCTGGGAGAAGTGGGATCCTAAGCGGTCATCCATTTACTGGGACCGTGCTCCCTCCGCAGCCCCTGTGGGAATCTGCCGGACCGGAGTATATTCAACCTCAGGGACCGGGCCCTGCAACTCTAAGGTACTCTGTGTCCCCATTGGGGACTGTGCAGGGAGCGCACCTTCTTCCCGGACACTGCGGCAGCTGCTGAATTGAGAAGGCCGGCGGACTTCCGTGCCGACCGTGCCTGCTTGTCGGGCGCGGTCTCAAATTTAGTCCCCGGCTTCATCGCGGCCTAGTCGCAAAAATCCCGCCCCCGGGCCTGCCTGTCAGGGGTAAGGGCGGGACTGCCAACCTGACGTCGGATGTGAGGGCCGGAGCAACCTGTATGTTTCCTCCCTCCTCACTGATCACTGTAGGGACCCAGATTCCCGCACTTTCCTGGCGCCGCCCACGGCTCCACTCCTCCCCTGAGAGCTCCGGCAGCCATTTTTTGGCATTCTGCCGGTGGAGGATTCTCAGTGAAGAGCTCTGCAGCTCCGGGGGACCTAAGGCAGGGAATCTGGAGGACACACACTCCGCTTTTTAGCGGTCGGTAAGCCACACCGGTCACCCGGTGCTGGTCCCCCTAGGGTGCCGGAATAGATACGTATTTATATATATATTTCTGTTCGGTCGGGCTGTATACCCCTTTCCCATATACCCTCAGTGATCACTCTCCTAGGAGACAACAGCATGTCGTCCATAAGGAGCAAAGCTGCTAAGGCACAGGTTTTTTTTGCGGCCTGTACCTCTTTTGGGGCTATGTTACCTGCGGGTTCCACCTACCCTCACTGTGAGCAATGCTCGACCCCTGTTTCGCTTGCTCAGCCGGAGCCTCGGTCACTAGTGGGCCCCTCGGCTCATGTAGACCCCCCTGTTCCCCCTGTCCAGGCGGCAGGGACAGAGTTAGCCTCTTTTGCTGAGAAACTCTGAGTCACTTTCACAATCCATGGCTCAGTCTATGGACAAATGGTCTGCCAAGCTGCTAGAAGCTTTGCAGTCCAGACCGGTCCTTACACAGGCCCCGGCCCCTGTTGGATCGTCGCCTCCAGGCCCCTCTCGGTCCGCGCCGCAGCGCGCTCCCAGGTTGGGCCCTAGGTCTCACGTGGAGGACTCCTGCCCGGACCACAGTCCTAGACAGGCTAAGCGGGCTCGCTGGGAATCTTCCCCGACTTCTTCACGCTGCTCGGGTTCCCAGCTTGAGGACTCGCTGGAGGACGAGGCGGACGTCGCAGCTCAGGGCTCTGACCCTGACGTCGCCCTCAACCTTGATACACCTGAAGGGGACGCCTTAGTGAATGATCTTATCTCGTCCATCAACCAGGTGTCTGATCTCTCTCCCCCGCCTCCTACTGTAGAGGAGTCGGCGTCTCAGTAGGAGAAACACCAGTTTCGGTTCCCCAAACGTACACGTAGTGCGTTTTTCGATCACTCTAACTTCAGAGATGCTGTCCAGATCCTAGAGCGGTTCCGGACAAGCGCTTTACTAAGCGCCTCACTGACACGCGTTATCCCTTCCCCTCTGAAGTCGTTAAGGGTTGGGCTCAATGTCCCAAGGTGGATCCTCCAGTCTCTAGATTGGCGGCTAGATCTGTGGTATCGGTTGCAGATGGCTCATCGCTAAAGGATGCCACTGACAGGTAGATAGAGCTCCTGGTGAAGTCCATCTATGAAGCCACGGGCGCGTCTTTTGCCCCGGCCTTTGCAGCCGTGTGGGCACTCCAAGCTATCTCAGCTTGTCTGGCTGAGATTAATGCTGTCACACGTAATTCTGCTCCGCAAGTTGCGTCTTTGACTTCTCAAGCGTCAGCTTTTTCTTCCTACGCCATGAACGCAGTCCTAGACTCTGCTAGCCGTACAGCGGTGGCATCCGCTAACTCTGTGGCAGTCCGCAGGGCCATGTGGCTGCGCGAATGGAAGGCAGACTCGGCCTCCAAGAGGTTCTTAACCGGTTTGCCGTTTTCTGGCGACCGCTTGTTTGGCGAACGATTGGATGAGATTATTAAGGAATCCAAGGGAAAGGACTCCTCCTTACCCCAATCCAAACCTAAGAGACCGCAGCAACGGAAAATACAATCGAGGTTTCGGTCCTTTCGTCCCTCCACCAAGCCCCAATCCTCTTCGTCCAGCAGGCCGGAGAAAGGCCAGAGGAACTCCTATGCGTGGCGGTCCATGTCACGCCCCCAAAAGGCCGCAGGAGGCACTGCCTCCAAGGCGGCCTCCTCATGACTCTTGGCATCCCCGAGCCGCATCCTCGGTCGGTGGCAGGCTCTCCCGCTTTGGCGACGCCTGGTGGCCACATGTTCAAGACCGATGGGTGAGAGACATTCTGTCTCACGGTTACAGAATAGAGTTCAGCTCTCGTCCTCAGACTCGTTTCTTCAGAACCTCTCTGCCCTCCGCTCAGGCCGACGCACTTTTTCAGGCAGTGGACGCCCTGAAGACAGAAGGAGTTGTGATCCCCGTTCCCCTTCAGGAACGTGGTCGCGGCTTTTACTCCAACTTGTTCGTGGTGCCAAAAAAGGACGGATCATTCCGTCCCGTTCTCGACCTCAAACTACTCAACAGACATGTGAGAACCAGACGGTTTCGGATGGAATCTCTTCGCTCGGTCATCGCCTCGATGTCACAAGGAGACTTCCTAGCATCGATCGACATCAAGGATGCTTATCTCCACGTGCCGATCGCACCCGAACATCAACGCTTCTTGCGTTTCGCCATCGGGGACGAACACCTTCAGTTCGTGGCATTGCCTTTCGGCCTGGCAACAGCCCCACGGGTTTTCACCAAAGTCATGGCATCCGTTGTGGCGGTCCTACACTCTCAGGGCCACTCGGTGATTCCCTACTTAGACGATCTCCTAGTCAGGGCACCTTCTCGGGTGGCGTGTCAACACAGCCTTACCGTCGCTCTGGCGACTCTCCAGCAGTTCGGGTGGATCATCAACTTCCCGAAATCCAAGTTGACACCGACCCAATCACTGACTTACCTCGGGATGGAGTTTCTTACACAGTCAGCGGTAGTCAAGCTACCGCGGGACAAACAGCTTTCTCTGCAGGCAGGCGTGCAATCACTTCTTCGGGGTCAGTCACACCCCTTAAGGCGCCTCATGCACTTCCTGGGGAAGATGGTGGCAGCGATGGAGGCAGTGCCGTTCGCACAATTCCATCTGCGGCCACTCCAATGGGACATTCTCCGCAAATGGGACAGGAGGTCGGCTTCCCTCGACAGGAACGTCTCTCTTTCCCTTGCAACCAAGACGTCTCTTCAGTGGTGGCTCCTTCCCAATTCTCTATCGCAGGGAAAATCCTTCCTACCCCCAACCTGGGCTGTGGTCACCACGGACGCGAGCCTGTCAGGGTGGGGGGCGGTTTTTCTCCACCACAGGGCTCAGGGAACCTGGACTCCGATAGAGTCATCCCTTCAGATCAATGTTCTGGAGATAAGGGCAGTGTATCTAGCCCTATTGGCTTTCCATCGGTGGGTGGAGGGCAGGCAGATCCGTATGCAGTCGGACAACGCCACTGCCTTCGCATACATCAACCACCAAGGCGGCACTCTCAGTCGTCAAGCCTTCCAGGAAGTCCGGCGGATTCTGCAGTGGGTGGAAGCCACAGCCTCCACCATCTCCGCAGTTCACATCCCGGGCGTAGAAAACTGGGAAGCAGATTTTCTCAGTCGTCAGGGCATGGATGCGGGGGAATGGTCTCTACACCCAGAAGTGTTTCGAGAGATCTGTCGCCGCTGGGGAACGCCGGACGTCGATCTCATGGCGTCACGGCACAACAACAAAGTCCCGGCATTCATGGCTCTGTCTCAGGATCACAGAGCTCTGGCAGCGGACGCGTTAGTTCAGGATTGGTCGCAGTTTCGACTTCCTTATGTGTTTCCTCCTCTGGCGATGCTGCCCAGAGTGTTACGCAAGATCAGGTCCGACTGCCGTCGTGCCATTCTCGTCGCTCCAGACTGGCCGAGGCGGTCGTGGTACCCGGATCTGTGGCATCTCACGGTGGGTCAACCGTGGGCGCTTCCAGACCGCCCAGACTTGCTGTCACAAGGCCCGTTTTTCCATCTGAATTCTGTGGCCCTCAACCTGACTGTGTGGCCATTGAGTCCTGGCTCCTAGCGTCTTCAGGGTTATCTCAGGATGTCATTGCCACCATGAGACAGGCCAGGAAGCCAACGTCCGCCAAGATCTATTACAGGTCTTGGCAAATCTTCTTATCCTGGTGCTCTGATAACGGTTTTACTCCATGGCCGTTTGCCTTACCCACTTTTCTTTCATTCCTTCAATCCGGAATGGACAAGGGTTTGTCACTCGGCTCTCTCAAGGGCCAAGTATCGGCGCTCTCCGTATTTTTTCAAAAGCGCCTAGCCAGGCTTCCGCAGGTCCGCACGTTCCTGCAGGGAGTTTGCCACATAGTCCCACCTTACAAGCGTCCGCTGGAACCCTGGGATCTTAACAGGGTGCTAACGGCTCTTCAGAAACCACCTTTCGAGCCGCTGCGGGATGTCTCTTTATCACGTCTTTCGCAGAAGGTGGCCTTTCTAGTGGCAGTTACATCACTCCGGAGAGTGTCTGAGCTTGCAGCGCTGTCATGCAAAGCCCCCTTCCTGGTGTTTCACCAGGATAAGGTGGTTCTGCGTCCGGTCCCGGAATTTCTCCCTAAGGTGGTATCTCCTTTTCATCTCAATCAGGATATCTCCTTGCCTTCATTTTGCCCTAATCCAATTCACCAATGTGAAAAGGATTTGCACTCCTTGGATCTAGTGAGAGCACTCCGACTCTACGTGTCTCGCACGGCGCCCCTGCGTCGTTCAGATGCGCTCTTTGTCCTTGTCGCTGGCCAGCGTAAGGGTTCGCAGGCTTCCAAGTCAACCTTGGCTCGGTGGATCAAGGAACCGATTCTCGAAGCCTACCGTTCTTCTGGGCTTCCGCTTCCTTCAGGGCTGAAAGCCCATTCTACCAGAGCCGTGGGTGCGTCCTGGGCATTGCGGCACCGGGCTACGGCTCAGCAGGTGTGTCAGGCAGCTACGTGGTCTAGTCTGCACACTTTCACGAAACACTATCAAGTGCATACCTATGCTTCGGCAGACGTCAGTCTAGGTAGGCGAGTCCTTCAGGCGGCGGTTGCCCACCTGTAAGAGGGGGCCGTTTCGGCTCTTTTTATTGAGGTATTCTTTTACCCACCCAGGGACTGCTCTTGGACGTCCCACTTGTCTGGGTCTCCCAATGGAGCGACAAAGAAGAAGGGAATTTTGTTTACTTACCGTAAATTCCTTTTCTTCTAGCTCCTATTGGGAGACCCAGCGCCCGCCCCTGTGCCCTTCGGGCTGGTTGTTCTTTTGTGTACACATGTTGTTCATGTTGAATTGTTCTTTTGGTTCATGGTTTCAGTTCTCCGAACATCCTTCGGATTGAATTTACCCTAGACCAATTTATAAGTTTTCTCCTTCCTGCTTTTGCACCAAAACTGAGGAGCCCGTGATCCACGGGAGGGTGTATAGGCAGAGGGGAGGGGTTACACTTTTTAAAGTGTAATACTTTGTGTGGCCTCCGGAGGCAGAAGCTATACACCCAATTGTCTGGGTCTCCCAATAGGAGCTAGAAGAAAAGGAATTTATGGTAAGTAAACAAAATTCCCTTCTTTTACCTGCGTTTTTGAGTTAAAAAAAAAAAATGGACATGTCAGTTCTTTCCTGCGTTTTTCTGCGTTTTCCACCCATACAATGCATTTGAAAAACGCAGCAAAACGCAGAGATCAAAAACGCAGCCAAAAACGCACCAAATCGCGGCAAAAACGCATGCGGTTTTTGACGCGTTTTTTCGACGCAGGTGCGTTTTTGTGCGTTTTTAGCGGCCAAAAACGCAGCGTCAAAAAGACGCAGTGTGCGAACCTAGCCTTAAATTGCTGGCCAATCCTATCCGGTAAGCAATGTGTAATCGGCCAGGGTCCGACACATCGCATCCCTGCCGATTAGCAGTGTTCGGTACCGGTGTCGGCAGCAAACAGCCGGAAATGCTCAGTTCCGGAGCTGCTCTGTTTTCTGATAGTGGCCGCAGCCGGGTACTGCACATCCGCCTCATATTGATTAGGATGGCAGGTGGATGTGCAGTACCCGGCCGCGGCCACTATCAGAAGATGGTGCAATTCCGGAACTGAGCATTTTCGGCTGCCTGCTGCCACCGGGACAGAGAACAGCTGATTAACGAGGGTTTGGGGTGTTGGACCCTTGCCGATTAGATATTGATGACCTTTCCTAAGGATAGGCCATCAATGTAAAAGTAGTGGACAACCTCTTTAAATTACCTGCAGGATGAATTGGATCATGGACTACCGTATTTTTCGCTTTATAAGACACACCGGATTATAAGACACACCCCAAACTTAGACATAAAAAAAAAAGAAAAATGGGGTCCGTCTTATAATCCGATGTTCTCTTACCGGAGGGGGGCAGCAGTGGTAGTGAAGCGGGGTCACGGGAGGCAGAGGTTGTGCTGGCAGGCACGGCGGGTCACTGTCAGCGGGGTCCATGGTGGCAGGTGGCGTCCGGGGTGGCAGGAGCCGGGGGACCCGTGGTGGTGGTGGCGGCAGCAGCAGCGTCGGCGACGGCGGGTGAGTCATGCAGCAGGCCGGTGCAGTGAGTGTCCCAGTGTCGGCGGTCCCGGTTCAAATAATGGTGCCTGCGCAGATGGAGCTCTCATCCAAGGGCTCCATCTGCGCACGCGCTGACTCCCGGGGGAGCGCGTGCGCAGATGGAGCTCTCATTCAAGAGCTCCATCTGCGCACGCGCCCGCTGCCATCATTTGAAACTGGGACCGCGGACAAACTGGGTAACTTGCTGCACAGCCACCCGCCCCGCACGCACAGAGTGGCAGCCAGCAGGGTGCCCGCCCACCCTGCGTGCAAGCGGCCGGGTACCTGTGCTTGCGTGCGGGCGGCACCTGGCCGCTGCCAGCACACAGCACCCGGCCGCCGCCCGCACACAGCACCCGGCCGCCGCCCGCACACAGCACCCGACTGCCGCCCGCACGCAGCCACGAGTACCCGGTTGCCACCGCACGCAAGCACAGGTACCCAGCCGCTTGCACGCAGCCACAGGCACCCGACTGCCCGATCACCGCACAGACAGGTCCCCCAGGTACCGCTTTATAAGACGCACCCCCCATTTTCCTCTCAAATTTTTGGGAGGAAAAGTGCGTCTTATAAAGTGAAAAATACGGTACTTCATCTTATTGAGTCTCATGTCCCTATTTTACGGTGAGGATGTTTTTATAACCTTCCTGCCCTTTTCCTATGGTTTACGTTTTCTCCTTCTGGTGCGATTTCCAGATTGCTGATTTCTGATGATAAAAAAAAGAAAATTCACATGATGCTGGGATGTTGGTGATTTTCTGGTTGTCAATCTTGGTTTTCTTTACCATGGAGTGAATTGCCTGCATGATGGACTCCTTGCTAGAAATGGGTTGCATCCTACGACAACTGAAAAACACATATTTGATAGACGCCGTGCTATAATCATCAGGACAGCTTTAAACTAGAGCAATATGGGATTGGAAATATACGGCCAGGAAAAAGTATGCAGCTAATGAATTATTTTGAGAACCTGCTATTAGAAGTTTAAATAAAGAAAAAGGATAACAAATTATGGATGAAATTAGAGGAGCAAAAGAAACAGACAAACTAAAATGTATCTATACAAATGCACAGAGCATGGGAAGCAAACAAGTAGAATTGGAGCTACTAACACAGGAAGAGAGAGAGGTCATAGGCATCCCTGAAATTAGGCGGGATGACACATATGATTGGAATACAAATCTAGAAGGCTTTAACTTATTTATAAGAAATTGGCTTAACGAGGGGAGGAGATGTTGCATTGTATGATAGGAAAAAAATCAAATAGTCTCCTTCCTCCCTGGAGAGACAAACTCTAGCGCCACCTATTGGATGTAGCAATCCTAAAAGTCAAAAGTGACCCTTTAACAAGCCTTTTCATATAACTAAGGATTTATGCCAGATCAGAACCCCAACTTGCAGACAGTGTTTCGGCGTGATTGCCCCTCGTCAGTGCAAAGTATGGGATCTGATCTGGCAGTATGAGAAGCCATAGTGGGTTCCAAGGGGAAATAGTAAAGTGTATATCGCCACAGAAATCCAAGCTTCAGAGATCAGTAGCTCTGTATAAACTAGGTAAGAATGCAAGGAGGGAAGAACAGAAAATACTCTATTGTAGGTATTTACTGTAGGCCACCTAGACAGGTTGAAGATATGGGTGAACTTTTTTTTTTTTTTTTCTTCAAATTTTTGGATCTTAAATTTTGACATAGTTAAAATCTTCCATGATCACTATTCTGATATTTATTTGTAATCCCTCTCTTTTTGGCCAGAGCGATGTACACACTGCAGCCCATCCTTGCTGTAAGTAATACTTAATTTTTGGAGGATATTTATTCTTCTTGTTGCTATTTTTTTAATCCCTCTCTGGCAAAAGTAATTGGTCCAGAAAATTCTTATCTTCTCTTGCTGACGACCGTTACTTTTCAAAAGGTAGACGAGGGAAAAAAGAATCTGCCATCTTCCAACTAATTCTTACTAACAGGAAGGAAATGGCTGAGGAAGTACCGTATTTTTCGCTTTATAAGACGCACCTTTGTTCCCCCAAATTTTGGGGGAAAGTAGGGGGTGCGTCTTATAAACCCAAAATACGGGGGGGGGTGTAATATATTATTATATAATATATATATATATATATATATATATATATATATATATATATATATATATATATATATATATATATATATATATATATATATATTATAATATAATAATATATATACTGCAGGGTCCGCTCTGGAGCGGTGCTGGGGGCAGGTGACAGCTGCGGGCGGCAGCGTTAGATCTCTTGCTCCCGCTCATATAATATGCACAGCCGCTGTCCATCAGCAGCGTGGTGCTGAAACTGCATCACGCTGAGGGGCTGGGGCAGCGGGGCATATTATATCTGCCTGCACCCTCCTTTGATCGCACATGATCCCCCCCCCCTTGTGTTAGATATGGCCGCCGTGCTGCTGCCCATAGTAAAATAAAAAAAGCTTTACTTACCTCCAGCACTGATCTCCGGTCTCCTGCTGCTGTTGTCTGTGATAAGGCACGCAGAGATGATATCACTCTGCTGTGCCGATCACATGACCGGCAGCAAGAACCAGGAAGTGCAGGAAGCTGGAGCTCAACTGCGAGGAGGGAAACACGGAGGGACAGCGCTGAGAAGGTAAGGAAAGAGTGTTTTATTTTATTATGGGCAGCAGCATGGGGGCATATCTAACACAGGGGAGATGTGCCATCTATAGTGGCCATGGGCAGCACACATGGGGGGCATATCAAACACAGGGAGGTGTGCCATCTATAGGGGCCATGGGCAGCACAGGGGGACGTGTCCCAGCACAAGGGGGCTATATTCAATATAAGGGGGCCATATCCAGATTAAGGGGGGCTAATTTTAGGATGGGGGGCTATGAGTGACGTATACCCTATATGATTTGTTAGACAGACACTGGCATTAAAAGATGGACCCCATTTAACATAAAAAAAAAAAAATTCTCTTTTCCTTCACCAAATTTGGGGGTGCGTCTTATAATCAGGTGCGTCCTATAATGCGAAAAATACGGTAAATGTGGCTGGAGATTTAGGAACCCGCAATCATGCTATCCTCGAATTTTGGAATACAAGAGGAGGAAGACCTATGAGCACTCAGACTTTAAGGTTGGACTTCAGAAAGACAGGTTTTAATGGCCTCGGAAAGAGGGAGGAAAGGTCCACTGGCCGGATGTTCTAAAGGACAGAAATATCCAAGAAGGATAGGAGAATTAAGAAATTCTCGCTGCACAATCAGTAACAATCCCTAAAAGAAGGAAGAATTGGGAGCATTTAACGAGACCAGGATGGATGAACGCAGAACTTAAACACTTGCTGAAAAGGAAAAAAAGAAATGTATATCAATTGGAAAGAGGAGCTCATACCTAAAGAAGAATATAATGCTGTTTACAGGGACTGTGCTCCTTTTCCACCCTCTTTCCTCCTTATTCCCCCATTTTTTGGGAATATACTTCCTTAGGTTGTTTGTCTCTTTCTATAAAAATGTTAAAAATAATGCAGATCTTCAACAAAAAAAAATCTTTTTTCTTTCATAACCGTGAGCGTTTTATCTTTGTTGATGGAGCGATGTGAGTGCGGATTATTGCTTGCCAAGGTGTTGGGGTTTTTTTTTTTTTTTTTTTTTAAATTGATATTACTTCACAGTTAATGTCTTTTTTTGTTTGTTTTCCCCAGTTTTTTCCCCATAATCGATGAACCGTCCCTGCAGTCTGAAACATTGGATTTTTCAGAAAACACAAAGCGGAGAACAATCTTCAAAGGCAAGACAGTTCTTTTTTTAACAGCAAAGCAGGTATCTACTGTATCTAAAACCCAAACATTTCCTCTCTGTATTTCCTGACCCCAAATATATTAGAGTTTCCTGTGTGATAATATCTCAATAACATTAGCAAAATATAAAGGATGACTAACACGTCCTACAGCCGGAGCGGAAGCCACAATGCTGGAGGACCATGTTACTCCTGCCGTTCTGCAGCGTGCCTATAGTCTTCTGTTAATGTAGCGTGTTCTTTTAGAAGTATAAAAGGTAATAAAACATCTGGGAAACATTTTTTAAAACAAATTAATCACTGTTTTCCCTGTGTGTCCATTGGCAGAATATAGCCATAGTCCACTAGGGAGGGAATAACTGCTATGGTCCACTAAGGGGAAAACAGTCCACGGGTTCACTAGGGGGTATACAGGCCACATTCCAAAAAAGGTGTAAATACACACCACGGTCCACTAGGGGAGCATACAGGCCACGGTCCACTAGGGGGGGACATTCAGGCCACAGTCTTTTAGTGGGGGGGGCGGCCATACAGGCCACAGTCCTTTAGGGGGGGGGCATACAGGCCACAGTCCTTTAGGGGGGGCCATACAGGCCACAGTCCTTTAGGGGGGGGCCATACAGGCCACAGTCCTTTAGGGGGGGGGGCATACAGACCACAGTCCTTTGGGGGGGGCATACAGGCCACAGTCCTTTAGGGGGGGGCATACAGGCCACAGTCCTTTAGGGGGGGCCCATACAGTCCACAGTCCTTTAGGGGGGAGCCATACAGGCCACAGTCCTTTGGGGGGGGGGGGCATACAGGCCGCAGTCCTTTGGGGGGGGGCATACAGGCCACAGTCCTTTAGGGGGGGCCCATACAGACCACAGTCATTTAGGGGGGGGCATACAGGCCACAGTCCTTTGGGGGGGGGAATACAGGCCACAGTCCTTTAGGGGGGGGGCATACAGGCCACAGTCCTTTAGGGGGGGGGCATACAGGCCACAATCCACTAGTAGAGTGCAGGCCACACTCCTTTAGCAGAATATTGGCCACTGTTCACACAAGACTCTTTTGTGCCTATGGAGCAGCAGTGTCTGTTGAGCTGGGAAGATTTTCTCAGCAGCTTCTGTTTTACCACATCACTGCCAAGTAAACTATTCTGGTAATAAAACTGTATTGAATTAGTTTTCCAGTTCTTTTTAGCATTATTCAGAGAAGTGATGGTTGTAAAGTAAAGAAACGTTACTTTTTTCTCCACACCCCAAGTATCGCCTCTTCATGGCCGGGACTGATGCCATTGATTGGCTGCAGAGTTATGTGACTGACAAATGGGATCAGTCACTTGACGTTTTAAAGGGAATCTATCACCAGGTGTTTGCTCCCCCATCTGAGAGCAGCATAATGTAGGGGCAGAGACCCTCATTCCAGTGATGTCACTTACTGAGCTGTTTGCTGTCATTTTGATAAAATTAATGTTTTCTCTGCTGCAGATCTAGCAGTTATACAGAGTTCATGAGTATGCTGGACTACCTGCAGCATGCCAAGTAGTCCCCTAATGATAATCTACTGCTGATTAGTGTTTATCAAAACTATAGTAAGCAGCCCAGTAAGTGACACATCACTGGAATCAGGGTCTCTGTCTCTACATTATGCTGCTCTCAGATTAAGTGGAAAAAAAAACTGGTGACAGATTCTCTTTTAACCAATCGATGGCATCATGAATCAGGTGTTTGCATGGAATGGAAATAATCACTTATGGCCTTTCTGTACCTCCAGAATTGAGCGCTCTGTACAGGAGCGTATTTATAACTAAACCCGTGTTTGTTGTCTTTTTTTTTTATCTTTTCCAGTACAAGAAATTAAGTGCAGCGATTTATTTAGGAGGGGGCAAGACAGAGCTGCTGACAGGAGAGCCGGATGACCAGTCCCTCCTGGAGAACCCCAATGTTTGTGTGATAGATGTGGGTTTATCAGAGTCACAGTCATCAGAATCGCAGGATTTCCCCACCTGGATCACATCTATTGTGGATACACTGCGCAGGTGATCATTACTGCTCCGGAAATTCTGCCACTTATTGTGCACACATAGTGAATCCCTGGGGAAGGAAACCATTACCACTTTTAATCTGCTCCCCCAACATGAAGCACGTCATGACTCGGAGACTTCCCCCCTGTGTACAAATCCCTGGTCATTGGTCTGGGACCGGAGAGGAAGCGTTCAACAGCATATCTGTACTGACACCACAGAAATAGGACAATGAATGTTTCTATATAAGGGCAGCAAGCAGAGATCTTGACAATTGTTTGGTGTTCATTTAGGAAATTGTATAATTTACTGCATAAGGAATAACTATTGCCACGTGCATCCTCACTGTACATGGGGAGGATATTTCTATGTTAACTTCATATGTATAGTTTTTACTGATGCTGCTTAGTGGTTTTAATTACCCATAAGCTCCCAAACTGTTGAGTATCTGTTTTTCCAATGGATACACTATGGAGAAGTGTAGTCTGCTTTATACTGTATCAGCCAATGGAGGTCAATAGGACATTGAATGGAAGCTGATGAACACGTTAAAAATTTGCGCGATGGGGGGGGGCGGTAATAATATTCAGGAAACTAGTCCACAGACAACTGGTATACCGGTCACTGCAGGAGCTAAGGTGCAAGAATTCTTCTGGATTCCTAATATATATTGCAGTTGAGACGAGATGTTTCCATATAATATCTAAAAAAAGACACATCTGCATGTTTTTCTCACTATCTGACGTGAAATCAGAATAAACCTTTCTCGTTAATTATTTATATTTGCCAAATGCAAGAATAATGCGAGAGAGAATGTTTTAATGCATTTTTATTACTTTTCTGTAAAGTCAAAAGTTTACATATACTAAGAGTACTGTGCTTTTAAACAATATGGAACAGCCCATATGATGTCATGTCTTTGGAAGCTTCTGATGGGTTTATTGGCAACATCTGAGCTAATTAGAGACATACCTGTGGATGTATTTTAATGCACACCTGAAACACACGGCTTCTTTGTGCAGCATCATGGGAAAGTCAAAAGAAATCAGCCAAGATCTCAGGAAGAGAGCAATTTTGGGTGCAATTTCCAAATACCTAAAGGTGCTTCGTTCATCTGTACAAACAAGATGGGAATGTCCTGCCATCATACAGCTCAAGAAGGAGATTGGTTGTGTCTACCAGAAAGTCCCTTGGTCTGACATGTGCATATCAACCCAAGAACAAAAGCTAAGGACCTTGTGAAGATGCTGGCGGAAGCTGGTAAGATTGTATCATTTTTCGCAGTGAAACGAGTACTGTATGATCATGGGCTGAAAGGCCACTCTGCCAGGAAGAAGCCATTACTCCAAAGGAAACTTTAAAAAGCCAAATTCATGTTTGTAAATGACCAAAGACTATAATTTTTGTACACGTTCTGTGGTCTGACTAAACTAAAATTGAACTGTTTGGGTCATAATGACCATCGTTACATTTGGATGAAAAAGGAAGAAGGTTTGAAGCCTAAGAACACCATCCCAACTGTGAAATACGGGGGTGGCAGCATCATGTTGTGGAGTTGTTTTGCTGCAGGAGGGACTGGTGCATTTCACAAAATATATGGCATCACTAGGAAAGAAGATTATGTTGCAATACTGAAGCAACATCTCAAGACATCAGACAGGAACTTAAAGCTTGGGTGGAAATGGGACTTTCAAGTGGACAATGACCCAAAGCATACTGCCAAACTGGCTACAAAGTGGTTTAAGGATAACGAAGTCAATGTTTTGGAGTGGCCATCACAAAACCCTGATCTCAATCCTATTGAGAATTTATGGGCTGAAAAAGCCAGTGCGAGCAAGGGGACCTACAAGCAAAGCTCATTTACATCGGTTCTGTCAGGAGGAAGAAGATCAAAACCATTTGACACAAGTCATACAGTTTAAGGGCAGTGGTACCAAATATTAATGAATTACAGTGGTACCTCGCTTAACGAGTAACCCTCTTAACGAGAATTTCGCTTAACAAGCAAAGCTTTCTGTAAATTTGTAACCCGCTTTACGAGAAAGCTTTGCTGTACGAGCAAAATACTCACTGCACACACTTCCGGTTTCGTCCATCCACCGCACTCTGACCCGCACTTGCAGTCCACACAAACACACACATGTACGCACAAACACACACATGCACACACACACATACAGTATTATGCTCACCTTACCTTCCGTTCCACCGCCGGCCTCATGGTTCTTGTAGTTCCCGGGTACATCGCGACATGCTCGCGGCGAACTACAAGACCCAGGAGGCCTGCGATAGAACGGAAGGTAAGGTGAGCATATAATATAACATAATATGTTTACCTTTCGTTTCATCGCCGGCCTCCTGGGTGCTGTAGTGCGCCGCTGTGCTCCAGTCCACGCTGTGTATCTGCAGCCATAGCGACGAGGGAGGAACTTCCTGTCACCGCTAATGAAAGGCAGAGCGCTGGCCAATCAGAGGCAAGCGGCTCTGCCTTTGACGTTAGCGCTCTGGCCGGGAAGTTCCTGCCTTGTCGTTATGGTAACGCGATACACAGCTCGGTCCCGTACCAGAGAACAGCAAGTCCCAGCAGACCGGCGATGGAACGGAAGGTAAGGTGAGCATAATATGTGCGTGTGCGTGTGTGCATGTGTGTTTGTGTGTGTTTTGTGTGAGTTTGTGCATGTGTGGAATGACAGAATAGGGGACCAGGATGGGACATTTTAGAAGTGGAACAGATCGTCAGCATTGCAATGATTTCCTATGGGAAACCTTGCTCTGCTGAACGAGTACCTTGATTAACAAGCACAGTCCCAGAACGGATTGTTCTCGTTAAGCAAGGTACCACTGTACATGTAAACTTTTAACTTTGCAGAAAGTAATAAAAATGCCTTAAAACGTTCTTTCTCATTATTTTGACTTTTGGTAAATTAGAAATAATTTTGGTATCTAATTGACCTACAATGGGAAAGGTTTATTCTGATTTCATGTCAGATAGTGAGAAAGACATGCAGATGTGTCTGTTTAGATAGTGTATGTAAACATCTGGTGGCAACTGTATATTTGTGTGTGTATATAATATATAAATAATGCAGCTTGGGTATCCATGGTTATGACCACTCAAATAGTGACAGTTATTTGCTCATGGTCATGATACCTAAGCTGCAATGCCCTGCACATGAGGTAAGAGATGTGGCTTAGGGTATTTGCTAATATTATTATTACACATACTACTTATTGGGATTGGATCCTGATGATGTGAATACCCCTTTAAGCCATAAATTTTACACAAGTCAATGACTGAAGTAAGATTTGTCGTGAGATGCACACCTCTTTACACCTCACCTGATTCACTAAGAGGCAAATAAGGCACCTCACACTCCACCCCGTCCCCTCGTCATAAACAGCAGTGTGAGGAGCTGGCCACAAACTAAAGACTATTGGAGTGCTGGTTATGTCGATCGTATTGTTGTGTTTTATGATGGCAAATTTGCTTGTTTGTCACCATTTAAAGGCACTTGTCTGTACACAATTGGAAAGGGGAAGGGGTCGTAACAGTATTTCAACCTAGTTGGCCTCCATCGACTCCAATGCTATCAGGTCTACAGTAAGATTTATTTTGCATCTGTTGGGGGGCTCTGCATCATTTTTCACCTCTGCAGTTGGCTTCCCTAATACAGTGGAACCTCGGTTTACGAGTAACTTGGTGTGTGAGTATTTCGCTATACGAGCAAAGCTTACTGAAATTTGTAACTCTGTTTACAAGCATGTTTTGCTGTACGAGCAAATACTCACCGCACACACTTCCGGTTCCGTACTTTCACTGCGCTCTGACCCACTCTTGCAGTCCACACAAACAAACAAGCAAACACACACACATATTATGCTCACCTTACCTTCCGTTCAATCGCCGGACTCCCGGTTCTTGTAGTTTGCTGGTACAGGATGTGTATCGGGTAACCATCGCGACGATGGAGGAACTTCCGCTGTCAGATGCTTCTCAAAGGCAGCGTGCTGACCAATCAGAGGCAAGCGGCTCATGCCTTTTAATGTCAGCACTCTGGCAGCGGAAGCTCCGGCATCGGTCGCGATGGTTACCTGATACACATCCTGTACCGGCAAACTACAAGAACCAGGAGGCCGGCGATAAAACGGACGGTAAGGTGAGCATAATGTGTTTGTGTTGTGTGTGTGTAGAATGGCACAATAGGGGACCAGGATGGGACATTGCACAAGTTGTGGAACGAATTGTCTGAGCTTGCATTATTTCCTATGGGAAATTTTGCTTTGCTAGACGAGTAACTTGGTTTACAAGCACACTCCCAGAACGGATTGTTCTCGTAAACCAAGGTTCCACTGTATGTATCTTTTCAGACAGGGCTTCTGGAGCCTTCTGCATACTTTGAATTCAAGTAACAAATGTTTTAAGGGTGGTATGTGATCACTCCTCCTAAACTAGCGGGCGGATCCCAAGAGAGGTGGAAGAGTGAGTCACATGCTTAATAATAATATATTTATTCATTAATATAGCGCTGTTAATTCCACAGCGCTTTACATACATTGGCAACACTGTCCCCATTGGGGCTCACAATCTAGGTTTCTACCAGTATGGTTTTGGAGTGTGGGAAGAAACCCACGCAAACACGGGGAGAACATACAAACTCCTTGCAGATGGTGTACTTGGTGGGATTTCAACCCAGGACCCCAGAGCTGCAAGACTGCAGTGCTAACCACTGAGCCATCGTGCTGCTTACTTAGTGAGTTGGTGCTGTGACGTGGAGAGGTGAGGATCTGTTTCTATGGCCTGGTCCTGGTGCCCATGAATGGACGCTAAAGATTGGCGCTGGATACACATGCTACAGTCGTGATATCAGTCGTCTGGATTTGAGGAGCTATGTTAGAGGCTATTGTTGATATTCGTTGTCTGGATTTGGGGAGCTATGCTAAGGACTATGGTTGCTGTAACACAGTGTACAGAATAAGTAAACATTGCTGCGTCGTTAACCTGCCCAAGTGATTAATACAACCGACAACCTCAGATATTCACAGCCAGTCTTGGTGAATTCGGGCTGAACTCCCTTGTTGAATGCACACTGTGTAATGCTCACTTTCCCCTGTGGTGGCGCTGCAGAGAAACTCCACGCTTACTGTCAGGTTTCCCTTCTTACAGCTGATCGGTGGGAGACACTTTGTGATCAGCCTATTGTCTTCTGATAAGTAGTGGTTATCACAGTGGGGCTCCCCTTTAATACTACACTATATCATCCCTGTGTATGGGTGAGGGATGCGGGTCTCTCGGGCTTTCTCTATGCGTCCTGGCTGCATTTACACAGCTTTATGCTGGCCACAGACCGGATTGAAGAGTGCACTCGCCTGCTAACTAACAAATGCGTTTCCTGCATTCCCAGTTTTTCCATTAGAAGCAGTACATGGCTGAATGTCATCTCCTTGATTGTCATCAGATTTTGCTCCGGATTTACCAGACTCCTTGATCTGTTGTATCCGGCTCCTATATATAACCGCTATTCTATTACAAGATGTACTAAATATGAATCTTGCTTTACAGTAATGGCCTGAGGACTGTTCCCGAAGCTGAAATTGGTTTAGCTGTGATCTACGTGTCAACAGAAAAGTATTGCAATCCTCGGAATGGCTCGGAGAATAGAAATGAAGCCGGTATGGTATCTCTTCATCTACTTGTTGCAGAGAAGAACCTGTACGGTCAGGCCTATAACTACAGAGATCAGAGGTTAACTGTCTAAGGCTAATGGGAAATGACTGTGAAATATTGGTATAGTGCTGTACAATCAATTGTATCCCAGGTGATCTGCCCATGTAGTGGCAGAGGTGCGGTTTGTTTCTGAAGTTGCTAGTTATGTCCACCCATGGGCAGTAAGAGAGTGGTGGTGATGCTGCCCTGTTCTCTGTGCTTTTCCTGGCTTCTTTGTATAGTTTTCCTCTGCGTCCTTCCTCTGCACTTACAACATGTCAGGTTGACTGCTCTGCTCCTTTTCTGGGTTATACAAGCATCCACATACTGATGGGTAGTTTGGGATATGACCAGGGCAGCGTAGGAGGTTTTTGCTGTCCCTAAAATGGTCACATTGACACCACAGTGTTTGCAAATGGTCAAAAGAATTAGGAGTGACTGACATTTCTGTGCCATTATCCTTAAAGGAAATCTGTCAGCAGGTGTTTGCTACCTCATCTGAGAGCAGCATAATGTAGGAGATTTTGAACCCAACAATGTATCTCTTAGATTACTGGCTGCAGCCATTCTGACACAATCTGAATTTTTAGCTTTAGTCATGTAGCTGAGCCCAGGGAGCTGTCCTGCCCACACCAGGCTCTCAATTGAGATTGTACATTGACAGTGAGGTGTCAATCATATGAGGGGGCATGCTGTACTGTCATCCACTGCCAGCTAGACCTAGCAATTATAATCACCAATTGATAAAGCCTTTAGGTTAAGTAAACAGCAGGCAGCTTGATAAGAGAGACATAGTTGTTTTTTGTTTTTTAACTCCTACAGCATGCTGTCCTCAAATTACATAGCAAAAACCTGCTGACAGGTGAAAACTTGCTTTCACCTTCACCCTTTAAAAGGGAATCTATCTACAACTTGATCAGTGGGGGGTCTGACTTCTGTGACCTTCACTGATATGGAGACTTTTATCCCGTTAGATTGGAGCAATGCGTGTTCTCGACTGCCGATTTATTCATTTCCTATGGCGCTCGCAGCGCCATAGAATACAGTGCCAGTTGTGCATTCTGCTGATCAGTGCAGGTCCCAGCGCTCTGACACACACGATCAGTAAGTTGGCTCCTATCCTGTGGATAAGTGCTAACTTATTTTATCCAGACAGCCCATTTTATGCAATAAATACACCCCCCTCCCCTGCAAAAAGCTGACTTTCTGCAAACTAGCCTCATCTGCTAGGCCTGCCTCCAGGAAAGCCCACCATAGAGGAAAGCGATCAAGCTACCGACAGCAGCTTATGTCTCCACCACCTTGCTCCTCCTATCACTGAGCCTGTTCCCTTAGGTTCCTATGATGGCGACTGTAGGATATCACAGGACAGCAGCCTTCCAGTCCCTTGTAGACAGCGGGAACCCTGCATCGGTGGGCTATAGAGTAAAATCGCTATGTCCTTCAGGATGTGTGCAGGACAGTGTTGGACGGTAGATCACAGGGTGACTGTACAGGTCGTCCTCTGTATCTGCTCACCCGTGTACTGTGGTAATTGAATATTACTTGTCCTGGGCATTAGTGTGTATAGAAGACAAAGGAGAAATGCGTTGTAATGAAGTTTTCTCCATGTATGCATTCACCTATCCCCTTATCTGCTGACCGCTGCCCTACAATGTTTGGTTATCCCTCCCGCTAGTGCCAGGAAAAGCCTTATACCAGAGACCAGTATGCGTGTATACTGAGGGTTAATGGTCCTGTCACTTATCTATATTTCTTCTTTCAGAAAAGAATGGCAGACATAACATTTTGGGATCTACGCAGTCTTCCAGTATGGCCGTCGATGAGACTATCTTACCGGCAGCCACGTTCAACACCACGGCTTACGTGACCAACACGGAGCCACAAGATCCCACCGATAACTGGTGGGTAATAATGTAGATGGATAAAAAACATGGCGGAGATCTGTGTGTGTGTGTGTGTGTGTGTGTGTGTGTGTGTGTGTGTGTGTGTGTGTGTGTGTGTGTGTGTGTGTGAAATAAAGTGTACAGAACAAGACGCCATTATTTGTCATCTCGCATCTTAGGATGGAGGTCAGCGGGGTTCGCGAAGTTAAAGAGACGCCTAAAAGTAATCGAAGGAGCGGGAAACCCGAGCGAAGGAAGGATCTTGATAGGGAAAGTGATGGCAGTGATTGCAGAACTGCTCTGTTTCCGGAACAAGTCCAGCCAGCTGAAGAAAGACCTCGAGCAATGTCACAAGCTGGAACTCCTGCCTCAAATAGACAGAGAGTATCACAGAAGATGGAGGCCTCAAACACAATACAGAATTATTTCCAGACCGTGCCCAAGAAACGGTAGGTAGCAACATCTGGAGATGATCAAATAAAACCAAACTTGTTCATAACGATGTTCTATCACGCAACTACGGCTGCAGTAGGTAGAATGGACCTGTGGCTTTTTTGCCAGCTGCGAGGGGTTGTTGCTGATTAGACGCCCATTAACCTGGCAAATCATTTAGGCTAGAAGACAACGTACCTAGTGCTAAAGATTCTATTGGTGGATACACTTTTTAAAGGGATCCAACCATTAGGATTTTCATAGATAAAGTGAAGCCAGTGCTATACTGGCACTATCCTACTGAATGTAAGCATAGCTTCTGTTCTGAGATTGGATGTTTTATTTTAGAAATATGTGCAAGTAAACTTCCAGCAATGCACTGCTATTTGATTGACAGGTGCAACAGGGGTGGGAATATGTGGGTCGGGTCTTGCTATCTATTCCCGCCCCCGTCTGCCTGCCTGGCCTTCCTCCCCCCTGTTTCCATCATAGACATTAATTACGGCACAGGCAGACAGACAGGGGCGGGAATAGATAGCAAGACCCGACCCACATATTCCCTTCCTGTTGCGCCTGTTAATCAAATAGCAGTGCAAAACTGGAACTTTGCCTGCAGATATTTCTGAATTAATACCTCCAATCTCAGAACAAAAGGTATGGTTACATTCAGCATCCTAGCACCAGTATACCACTGGTTTTACTTTATGTATGAAATTCCTGATGGTTGGTTCCCTTTTAAACACTGCACAAGTTAGAGATGACATTTTTAGTTTTATTATTGGGAGTTCCTGAGGCTGTGTTTTGGGTGTAGCTCCTCCCCAGTATACTACTGTTTTGAGCATTTTGGCGATATGTCTAAATGCTAACTTTCAGAATATATGGTATTTTCTAATCTCTTATCAATATGTATGTAGTGTAATGTGAATTTGTCAGAAAACTACCTATTTTTTTATTTATTTTTTTATTTATTTTTTTTAATTGACGATATTTTTCTCATATCCCAAATAGTATAAAAAAAAATTCAGAAATCTTCCAGTTTTCACCCTACCATTAGCAAGCATTTCTTTATCGTTCCTTTGGGAGACCCAGACCATGGGTGTTTAGCTTCTGCCTCCGGAGGACACACAAAGTACTACACTCAAAAGTGTAGCTCCTCCCTCTGAGCTTATACACCCCCTGGTAGCCAGTCCTAGCCAGTTTATTGCTTTGTGTTCAGGAGGCATACATCCACACATGCATTCTCATCTGATTGTTTGACTTTTGGAAAGAGTTTGAAGAAAAGCGGGTCCATGTCTGGACTCCCGGCATGTCCCTTCTCACCCCACTGTCGGCGGTGTTGTTAAGGTTGATTTACAAGGCTGAAGCCTTACATGCCGCGCTCCTTCACCATCCCTTCTGGGCTCTGGCTTGAAGTGGGAGCCAGCACGGTCTCCATGCCTGGCAGGAGTCCGGTCTCCATCCACAGCCCCTTGAGGATTCTGTTGGACCGGAGCACTCATCCCCAGGGACATGGCCCTGCGTCTCAGCAGCTAAGTACCTGAGACGTTTATGTTGGGGGTCCCGGTTCTTTATTGTAAGGGGAGAGTATGCTGTATGTGATTGTTTTTAACTTTTCCGTCGGGTTCTCCAGCTTTTGCCTGAGAACCGCGCCGATGGTGCCTGCTTGTCGGCCTCGCCGCTTAAATTTAGGCCCCGGCTTCGCCGGAGGCCTAGTTTCGTTTTCCTGCCCTCGCATGTCACTCATGCAGAGGGACAGGTTCGGCTCCTCCCGGCGGCCGTTCTACACAGGGGAGGGACACTCCCCACTGCTGGGGCGTCCCTCCTTCCCGGCAGGTCTCTATAGCCCTCCAGTTCCCGCTCTTTTATAGGAACGCCCCTAGTCCTGCCCCCTCTCTTCGCTCCGGGGGCCATTTTTCAGGCAGAGTTCACTCTGCTCTGGGACATCCTGCATTCTGCATCTCTGCTGAGGTGCTGCGCTCTGGGGGACCGGGCTTCGGGATCTGGAGGGCACACAACACCGCGCTCAGCGGTCTGGTAAGCCACAGCCGGTCTCCGGTTGTGGACCTCTGTATATTCTCCCTGGGGTTCATTCTCTGCAAAGCCCCCACTCCAGCAGCATGTCTCACACAAGGAGCAAGGCTCCAAAGCTTTATTCTGCATGCACTGCATGTAAGCTCCTGCTGCCTGAGCCGAGCATTTATCCACACTGTGATGGTTGCTCTAACTTGGCGGTGCCACAGCCTGGAGTCTCACCCCCAGTGGTCTCTCAGGCTGCTGCTGCACCTGTGATTGAACCCCCGGCCTGGGTAGAGTCCTTTTCTAGGTCCATATCCCAGTCATTTGCTGAGTCCATGGGACTTTTGTCCAGGACTTTGATGAATATGCATCAGCCCCCCTCTCAGGGTGCCTCTAATACTCTTGACAGAGGACTCCTACCCTCTGACCTCCGTCCATCAGAGCTCACGGAAGATTCATCATCTGATCCCAGACCCCGTCCTTCTGAGAGAAGGTGCAGGGTTTCCTCCCCCTCCCCATCCCACGGCTCTGTCTCAAGAGCTGACTCTCAAGATGAGGAGGATGCTCTCACTGGGGGCTCGGAGGCTATGTATCCCATCGATTTCTCTGAGGGTGACTCAGATCTTAGTGATTTGATTGCTTCTATTAATTCTGTGCTGGATCTCAATCCGCCAGTATCAGAGGAGCAACTCTCTTTGGCAGAAAAACATCAGTTTACCTCGCCTAAGAGAGTAAAGAGTGTGTTCTTTAACCACTCCAGTTTTCAGACCGCTGTGACCAAACCCAGGGCCTGCCCTGACAAACGCTTTCCAAAGCGTGGTTCTGATGACCGGTTTCCATTTCCACCTGAGGTGGTCAAGGAGTGGTCTCACTCCCCAAAGGTAGACCCTCCGGTGTCTAGGCTATCAGCCCGGACCGTTGTGTCGGTGGCTGACGGCACCTCACTTAAGGATTCCACTGACCGTCAGATTGACCTTCTGGCCAAATCTGTGTATGAAGCTGCGGGGGCCGCGTTTTCCCCGACTTTTGCAGCAGTGTGGGCTCTCAAAGCCATCTCTGCTTCTCTAGAGGAGATGCATTCCCTCACCAAGGAATCTATGCCTAAGATGGTTACCTTAACTGCTCAGGCTTCAGCCTTTTCATCTTATGCCATGTCTGCTATGCTAGAGGCTGCTCACCGCACTGCGGTGGCTTCAGCTAATTCTCTTGTTATCCGCAGGATTTTGTGGCTTCGAGAGTGGAAGGCAGATGCTTCGTCCAAGAAGTTTCTTGCTGGGCTTCCTTTTGCTGGTTCACGGCTGTTTGGTGAACAGCTGGATGAAATCATTAAAGAAGCTATTGGCGGGAAGAGTACTTCCATGCCACAAACTAAGACCAGGAAACGCGCCCAGGGTAGGAATCAATCGAGGTTTCGTTCCTTTCGTTCCTCCAACTGGTCATCCTCTAAGCCTTCCGCCTCGTCCGCTAACTCAGCCAAGGATCAGAAATCCAACTGGCGCCCAAAAGCGCGTCCGCAGAGGACCGCAGGAGGTTCTGCCACTAAGGCAGCTTCCTCATGACTCTCGGCCCGCTCCAGCCACGTCCTTAGTCGGTGGCAGGCTCTCCCACTTTGGCGACGCTTGGTTAAAGCAGGTCTCCGATCAGTGGGTGAGAGACATCATATCTCACGGCTACAGGATAGAATTCTCTTCCAGCCCTCCAAACAGATTTTTTCTCTCAACTCCCCCCTGCTCCAAGGCCGCCGCCTTCTCGCAGGCCGTGGCGTCCTTGCAGGCAAACTGAGTGATTGTCCCAGTTCCCGCTCAGGAACGGTTCAGAGGTTTTTACTCAAATCTCTTCCTAGTTCCAAAAAAGGACGGTACCTTCCGGCCCATCCTGGATCTCAAGCTTCTCAACAAGCATGTCCGGGTGCGGCATTTTCGCATGGAGTCTCTGCGATCAGTCATTGCCTCTATGACCCAAGGGGAGTTTCTGGCGTCCATCGACATCAGAGATGCCTATCTACATGTGCCAATCGCAGTGTCACATCAGCGTTGGTTACGTTTTGCGACAGGAGAGGATCATTTCCAATTCGTGGCTCTCCCCTTCGGGTTAGCCACGGCCCCTCGGGTATTCACCAAGGTCATGGCGGCAGTGATTGCGGTCCTGCACCTCCAGGGGTTAGCAGTGCTTCCTTATCTGGACGACCTTCTGGTCAGGGGTCCATCCAGCGCAGACTGTCAGCGGAGTGTTTCGCTCACTCTCGCCACCCTAGCCCAATTCGGGTGGATTGTCAATCTTCCCAAATCCACTCTGACTCCGACTCAGAGTCTCACGTACCTAGGGATGCAGTTCGAGACTCTGCCGGCACTTGTGAAGTTGCCCTTAAGCAAACAGCAGTCTCTCCGGCTAGCGGTGCGCTCTCTCCTGAGGCCCCGCCGTTATTCCCTCAGGCGCCTGATGCAGGTGCTGGGTCAAATGGTGGCTTCCATGGAGGCGGTTCCCTTTGCCCAGTTCCATCTGCGTCCTCTGCAGCTGGACATTCTCCGCTGTTGGGACAAGCGGCCTTCCTCCTTACAGAGGTTAGTGGCTCTGTCGCCACGGACCAGGACCTCTCTTCAGTGGCGGCTTTGACCCCTCTCCCTGTCCCAAGGGTGCTCCTTCCTGGCTCCGTCCTGGGTGATTCTCACCACGGATGCCAGCCTATCCGGCTGGGGAGCGGTACATCTCCACCACAGAGCTCAGGGCACTTGGACTCCGTCCGAGTCAGCCCTTTCAATCAATGTGCTGGAAACCAGAGCTGTGCTTCTAGCTCTCCTAGCCTTTCACCACCTGTTGGCGGGCAGGCACATTCGAGTCCAGTCAGACAACGCGACAGCGGTTGCCTACATCAATCACCAAGGCGGGACACGCAGCCGCCTGGCAATGTTGGAGGTCCAACGCATTCTTCAATGGGCGGAGGACTCCAAGTCCACCATATCCGCAGTCCACATCCCTGGCGTAGAAAACTGGGAGGCAGATTATCTCAGCCGTCAATCCGTGGACGGTGGCGAGTGGTCTCTGCACCCGGCAGTGTTTCAGTCAATCTGCCGCAAATGGGGCACTCCGGACGTGGACCTAATGGCATCCCGTCACAACAACAAGGTTCCGGTTTACGTGGCTCGCTCCCACGATCCTCAGTCCTTCGCCGCGGACGCTCTGGTTCAAGACTGGTCCCAGTTTCGTCTGTCCTACGTGTTTCCCCCTCTAGCTCTCTTGCCCAGAGTCCTGCGCAAGATCAGAATGGAGGGCCGTCGAGTCATCCTCATTGCACCGGACTGGCCCAGGCGAGCTTGGTATCCGGACCTGCTCCAACTGTCCGTGGAGATGCCGTGGCATCTTCCGGACCGTCCAGACCTGCTCTCGCAAGGTCCGTTTTTCCGCCCGAATTCTGCGGCACTCAAATTGACGGCGTGGCTCTTGAGTCCTGGATTTTGACGGCTTCTGGTATTCCTCCTGAAGTCATCTCCACTATGACTCGGGCCCGTAAGTCTTCCTCCGTCAAGATCTATCACAGGACTTGGAAAATGTTCCTGTCCTGGTGTCGCTCTTCCGGCCATTCTCCTTGGCCATTTTCGTTGCCGACCCTTCTGTCTTTTTTACAGTCCGGTCTGCAGCTAGGACTGTCCCTCAACTCTCTCAAGGGACAAGTCTCAGCTCTATCAGTGCTGTTCCAGCGGCGTCTCGCCCGGCTGGCTCAGATCCGCACCTTCATGCAAGGTGCGTCTCACATCATTCCGCCTTATCGGCGGCCCTTGGATCCCTGGGACCTTAACTTGGTCCTCACGGTATTGCAGAAACCCCCCTTTGAGCCTCTTAGGGAGGATTCTTTCTATCGTCTTTCTCAAAAGGTGGCCTTTCTAGTTGCCATAACTTCTCTCAGGAGAGTCTCTGATTTGGCTGCGCTCTCCTCGGAGTCACCTTTTTTGGTTTTTCACAAAGACAAGGTAGTTCTTCCTAAGGTGGTCTCCCCCTTCCACCTTAACCAGGATATTTCCTTGCCTTCCTTCTGTCCGGCCCCTGTTCATCGCTTTGAGAAAGCGCTGCATACTCTGGATCTGGTGCGTGCTCTCCGGATTTATGTGGCTCGCACCGCTGCGCTTAGGCGGTGCACCTCTCTTTTTGTGCTAACCACAGGGCGGCGCAAGGGTCTCTCTGCTTCTAAGCCAACCTTGGCCCGTTGGATTAGATCGACCATTTCGGACGCCTACCAGAGTACTCAGGTGCCTCCCCCGCCGGGGATCAAAGCACACTCGACCAGAGCTGTCGGTGCCTCTTGGGCTTTTAGGCACCAGTCTACGGCTCAACAAGTCTGTCAGGCTGCCACTTGGACTAGCCTGCATACCTTTTCGAAGCACTACCAAGTGCATGCTCATGCTTCGGCAGATGCGAGCTTGGGCAGACGCATCCTTCAGGCGGCTGTCGCCCACTTGTGAAGTTAGTCTCCGCCTACTTCTTAGCTTTTTCTGTTTATTCCCACCCAGGGACAGCTTTGGAACGTCCCATGGTCTGGGTCTCCCAAAGGAACGATAAAGAAAAAGAGAGTTGTGTTACTTACCGTAAATTCTTTTTCTTATAGTTCTGTATTGGGAGACCCAGCTCCCTCCCTGTTGCCTGTTGGCAATTTTCTTGTTCCGTGTGTTATCACCGGCTGTTGTCGTGGACAGAGTCTCCGGTTGTTCCGGTTCTTACTCTGTTCTACTTGTGGGTGGCTATTCTCCTTCAGCTTTTGCACTAAACTGGCTGGGACTGGCTCACCAGGGGGTGTATAAGCTCAGAGGGAGGAGCTACACTTTTAAGTGTAGTACTTTGTGTGTCCTCCGGAGGCAGAAGCTAAACACCCATGGTCTGGGTCTCCCAATACGGAACTATAAGAAAAAGAATTTACGGTAAGTAACAAAATTCTCTTTTTTAGATACATACATCCAGTCTTTTCAGGAAGAATTTGCAGCAGTCTCATTATCATCAGAGGCAGCATTATAATGACAGGTAACACCTCTATACACAGCTGCTATCACTGGATCCACCAATCACAAGTGGTCACTGCCGATCCAACCTCCTCCCTTCACAATCACATTTGCACATGTTTCAGTAGAAAAGATAGGTTCTGAATCCACCTATTGCTGTTGATGTTCTTGTGGATTTCCTAAAAGAACAGGAAGTCGGAGTCTAGAAGTATCCCAGTGACCAGTGTGAAAATTGTAGGATTGAAAATTGTAGGATAATGATAGAGAGATATATATATATACTTACACACATATATATATATATATATATATATATATATATATATATATATATATATATGTGTATGTATATATATATATATATATATATGTGTGTGTGTGTGTGTACGTGTATACATGTATATATATGTATATATATATGTATATATATATATATATAACATAACCCTGAATTAAACCAATGTACTTTTTTATGTTTTCTTCTTTTGATTCCAGTGCCTTCTTGATTCTTTTATGAACCACGTGCCCACATTTCAGCTTAGCCGGCTTGCACAACAGCTCTTGTGTGGACTTGTAGTTGCTTGCCCAATGTAAGCCTTTGAGACTGACATCTTCCCAGGAGATGCTGTGAGCCAGCTAGTCTGAATTGTGGTCATAGTGTAGAAGAGAATCAGAAAGTTGTTGGGAAATGGTAGAAGACAGTGATCGATAAGTATTTAAACATATACTCATTATTTTGCATTCACATTGCTGGGGCCTCCAGCTGTCGGCTTTATCATGGCTGGGTATCAAAATTTGGGGTGGATCGCACGCCATTTTTTAAAATGATATAAATAATAAAAAAGCCTCATGGGGTCCATCTTATTTTGATACACAGCCAATATAAGCGCACGGCTGGGGGCTGCCAGCCTGTAACTGTATGCTTTATCTGTGCTGGGTTTCATAATATGGGGGGACCCTATCCCAATTAATTTGTTTTTACACTATAGGGATGCAGACAGCGTGTGTGATTCTAACCAATCGCATATGCTGTCACACAAGGTGGAGCCACGGTCTGACAGCAACCAATCACAGATGCGTATGGGCGGGGGAAGCAGTGAATATGTATGAGGGTTAATGAGTGGAAGTAGTGTTACAGCCGAGCAGGAGACTCTCTTAAGTATAATGCTCCTGCTCTAATCCCGTTAGCCATATCTACCACCATTTTACAGCACAATGATCGGGACCGTATAGACATTTATGGGGTTCAGCATCCTGGCAGATGTTCGGGTTCAAGTAAAGGCCCAAACTGGATTTTTTTTTTTCTTCAATCTGACCCACCGAACCTGAACCTCTGCGGGCTTGCCCATCTCTAGTCATAACCTGTACTTGGACAACCTTTTAATGTGAGACAAAAATAGAGCAGCTGCCCATAACAATCAGTTTGATTCCACCTTTCATTTCTTCAGGGACTTTTTGGAAAATAACATAACTTTATTTTTTTTCTATTGGCAGCTTGTTACCTTTTGCTTTACAGGAGATTGATGAATTTCCCTTTACTGTATTAGAAAACCGAAAAAAAAAAAGAAATGTACCGACCCTAGAATAACCCTGTGATTGACTCCATGTTTACACTCTACTCCTGTTATGATCGTGCCTTGAACCTGCGATATATTCGTCATAAGGAAAGTTTATGCCAATATTTACACAATCCTGGAATATTGGGTAGAAAAAATATGACATTTCAGGATGTTTGCTTGCACATTAAAAGATTTTAAGATGCAGCTGCTCAATTTTTTCCTTTTTCTTTTAAAGCGACAGAGAAGAAGAAAGAAGTGAAACGTCCACTGCCAAATTATGTAGAACGGAGAAAGTCACCTCTCGGTATTCACAATCCACAAAGGAGGTTGAGTCCCCAAATCCGAAAAATGCAGATCTGGCCCTCAGTAATGCTCTGGGCACTGATATACATACAGAACCGGCAGGGCCCTCCAGTGATAAACTTGGTAACTCGTATGGTCAGGATAAGATGGACACTTCAACCACTAGTCAAACGAAGAGCACATTTATGAGGAAGAGGAAGGAACCTGAGGATGTCGTGGAGGAGTCCGACATAGAAAATGATGATTGTGGTGATGGGAAAAACACTAAACACAATGCCAGCCAGGGGAAGAAGCCTCGAGTGGGAAACACTGAAGACTTTAGAGAAGATTTCAGCATGGACTCCCAAAAGCGAGGCGATAGAGTCACTGTAAGTCTCTAATAATAATAATATTTATTCATTTATATAGCGCTATTAATTCCACAGCGCCATACATTGGCAACACTATTCCCATTGGGGCTCACAGTCTAGA
This sequence comes from Anomaloglossus baeobatrachus, assembly GCF_048569485.1. NCBI lineage: Eukaryota > Metazoa > Chordata > Amphibia > Anura > Aromobatidae > Anomaloglossus > Anomaloglossus baeobatrachus. Next base: position 91,885,029 of record NC_134358.1, read on the forward strand.
GTCCCTATCTGTATGTCTTTGGAGTGTGGGAGGAAACCCATGCAAACACGGGGAGAACATACAAACTCCTTGCAGATGTTGTCCTTGATGGGATTTGAACCCAGGACCCCAGCGCTACAATACTGCAGTGCTAACCACTGAAATCAGAATAAAGGCCCCATTAAACGCTACGATTTATCTGATGATCTCTTAAACGATGTGACACGCCCAGATCGCTGATATGATTTGCCGAGATCGCACATAGGTCGTTTATTAGCGGTCACACGTACACATCTCACCAACGACGCAACAACGTTCAGCGATATATTTGACCAAGGCGGTCGTGTGGATGTTGTTCGTCGTTGGCAGGACGTCAAACGTATCATTATGTCTGCTGCGTTCCAAACGACGAACAATATTTTGAAAATGAACGACGTGTCAACGATCAACGATTTTCAACCTATTTGCGATCGTTTGGAGTCACTCGTAGGTGTCACACGCAACGACGTCGCTAACGATGCCGGATGTGCGTGCCCCGACGACATATAGTCAGATAAATCGTAGCGTGTAACGCCGCCTTAACTCTAGTTTATTTTCCCTGTGAGATGAGAATGTGTTGTCAGAAATGAATGAATGGATGGTAAGATTGGGCTTTTAAGTTAAAGGGAGTCTGTAACCTTTAAATTCCTAACTAACCAACTTATACAGATATGTAGGGGACTTGGCCCTTGTAAAAGTCATATCTGTAGTGTATCTTTGTGGTTTAGTTGGCATAAAAAAAGTCTTATTTTGAATGGAAATTCGAGGGCTCAACACATTGGAGAAAGAACATGTCTCTAAAATAGCTTAGAGCAGGTTTCTCAGTGTGTGAGATGTAATAATATAACTCTGATCCTCTGGCCTAACCTGCACGTGATTTACCTTCAGATTGAGACTATATCTGTAGATAGTGTTTTCCTAGGTGATCGCTCCCCGGTCGAACATCTTGCATGATTAGAATGTTCTGACAAGAGAAGAGCACAGATGCTAAATGCTTTTCAGATAATGGCCTAGTTGTCAGTGTGGTGGAAGGGACAACACAATAGAGTTTAGTTATGTCATATTACAAACCTTTCTATTAGCCCGCCCCTACACACACACACACACACACACACACACACACACACACACACACACACACACACACACACAGACACACACACACACTGCCTGTCCAGAGATTAGCTCAAGGGTATCCGTATCAAACGTATGTCTTTTGTGCTCACAGCCACTTGTAATTGCTCTGTAGTGAAAGTAGACTTACTCATGAGTGAGAGATGCCATCTGTGCTCTACTCCCTACACTTTCTAATCATGCAGGAGGTTAAGCCAAGAGATCAGAGCTGTATCATTACGTCTCACACAGTGAAAAGCCTGCTCTAAGCTACAGTGGGGGCGTGTCATTTCTTTATCGTTCCTATGGGAGACCCAGACATTGGGTGTATAGCTTCTGCCTCCGGAGGACACACAAAGTACTACACTCAAAAGTGTAGCTCCTCCCTCTGAGCTTAAACACCCCCTGGAGAACCAGATCTAGCCAGTTTATCGCTTTGTGTTCAGGAGGCATACATCCACACATGCATTCTCATCTGATTTTTGATTTTTGGAAAGAGTTTGAAGAAAAGCGGGTCCAAGCCTGGACCCCCGGCATGTCCATTCTCACCCCACTTTGTCGGCGGTGCTGTTAAGGTTGATTCCAAGGCTGGAGCCTTACATGCCGTGCTCCTTCACCATCCCTCCTGGGCTCTGGCTTGAAGTGGGAGCCAGCACGGTTCTCCATGCTTGGCAGGAGACCGGTCTCCATCCGCAGCCCTTCAGGATCCTGCTGGACCGGAGCACTCATCCCCAGGGACTTGGAACCCTGCGTCTCAGCAAGCTAAGTACCTGAGACGTTTATATATTGGGGGTCCCTGTACTTTATTGTTGTGGGAGAGTGTGCTGAGTGAGTTTTTGTGACATTTCCGGCGGGTTCTCTGGCTGTCGCCTGAGAACCGCGCCGATGGTGCCTGCGCGCCGGCCGCACCGCTCAAATTTAGGCCCCGGCTTCGCCGGAGGCCTACTTTCGGTTTCACTGCCCTTGCATGTCATTCATGCAGAGGGACAGCGCGGCTCCGCCCAGCGGCCGTTCTGCACAGGGGAGGGACACTCCTCACTGGGTACATGTCTCCTCCCCTGTAAGTCTCTTTGGCCCTCCAGATCCCGCTCCCAGAGTAAGTCCCGCCCCCTCTCTTCGCTCCGGCGGCCATTTTCTCAGCGTTTTTCCCTGCGATCAGCACTGGTCTGCAGCATCCCTGCTGAGGTGCTTGGGGGTCCGGGCTTCGGGATCTGGGGGGCACACAACACCGCTCCAGCGGTCTGGTAAGCCACAACCTCTGGTTGTGGACCTCTGTATATACTCTCTGGGGGTCATTCTGGCAGAGCCCCCACTCCAGCAGCATGTCTCACACGAGGAGCAAGGCTCCAAAGCTGTATTCAGTATGCACTGCATGTAAGCTCCTACTGCCTGAACCGAGCACCTATCCACATTGTGATGCCTGCTCTAACCTGACGATGCCTCAGCCTGGAATTGCACCCCCAGTGGTCTCTCCGGCTGCTCCGGCTCCTGTGGCTGAACCCCCGGCTTGGGTAGAATCCTTATCTAGGTCTATCTCCCAGTCTTTTGCCGACTCCATGGGACAGCTGTCCAGGACTTTGCTGAACATGCATCAGCCCCCTTCACAGGGTGCCTCTGCTGCTAGGGTTCTCTCAGGACCGGAGCTCACAGAGGATTCATCATCTGGTCCCAGACCCCGTCCTCCCAAGAGGAGACGCAGGGCTCCCTCTCCTTCCTCGTCCCGCGGCTCTGTTTCAGAAGCTGACTCGCGGGACGAGGAGGATGCCTTTACAGGGGACTCGGAGGCTAACTCCATGTGCCCCATTGATCTGTCCGAAAGTGACTCAGATGTTAGTGATTTGATTGCGTCCATTAATTCTGTACTGGATCTCAATCCGCCAGTATCAGAGGAGCAACCCTCTCTGGCAGAAAAGCACCAGTTTACCTCGCCTAAGAGGACAAAGAGTGTGTTCTTTAACCACTCCAGTTTTCAGGCCGCTGTGACCAAGCCTAGGGCCTGTCCTGACAAACGCTTCCCAAAGCGTGGTTCTAATGACCGTTTTCCCTTTCCACCTGAGGTGGTCAAGGAGTGGGCTCATTCACCAAAGGTAGACCCCCCAGTGTCTAGACTCTCAGCCCGGACCGTTGTATCAGTGGCTGATGGCACCTCTCTTAAGGATTCCACTGACCGCCAGATTGACCTTCTGGCCAAATCTGTATATGAGGCGGCAGGGGCCTCGTTCTCCCCAACTTTTGCAGCAGTGTGGGCTCTCAAAGCCATCTCTGCTTCTCTGGAGGAGATGCATTCCCTCGCCAGGGACTCTATGCCCGAAATGGTTACCTTAACTTCCCAAGCTTCAGCTTTTTCATCCTATGCCATGTCTGCCATTCTGGAGGCTTCTCACCGCACTGCGGTGGCTTCGGCTAATTCCCTCGCTATCTGCAGGATCTTGTGGCTTCGAAAGTGGAAGGCAGATGCTTCTTCAAAGAAGTACCTTGCTGGACTCCCTTTTGCTGGGTCCAGGCTGTTCGGTGAACAGCTGGATGAAATTATTAAGGAAGCTACTGGCGGGAAGAGTACTTCCATGCCACAAACCAAAACCAGGAAACCTGTCCAGGGTAGGAATCAGTCGAGGTTTCGTTCCTTTCATTCCTCCAACTGGTCGTCCTCTAAGCCCTCGGCCTCGTCCACTAACTCAGCCAAGGACCAAAAATCCAACTGGCGCACAAAAGCGCGTCCACAGAAGACCGCAGGAGCTGCTGCCACTAAGGCAGCCTCCTCTTGACTATCTGTCTGCGCCAGCAACGTCCTTAGTCGGTGGCAGGCTCTCCCACTTTGGCGACGCGTGGTTTCAACACGTCTCCGATCAGTGGGTGCGGGATATCATCTCCCACGGCTACAGGCTAGAATTCTCTTCCAACCCGCCAGACAGATTTTTTCTGTCAACTCCCCCCTGCTCCAAGGCCGCCGCCTTCTCTCAGGCCGTGGCATCCTTGCAGGCCAACGGAGTAATTGTACCGGTTCCCGCCCGGGAACGGTTCAGATGTTTCTACTCAAATCTCTTCCTAGTCCCCAAAAAGGACGGTTCCTTCCGGCCCATCCTGGATCTCAAGCTTCTCAACAAGCATGTTCAGGTGCGGCATTTTCGCATGGAGTCTCTGCGGTCAGTCATTGCCTCAATGACCCAAGGGGATTTCCTGGCATCCATCGACATCAGAGATGCCTATCTCCATGTGCCAATTGCAGTTTCACACCAGCGTTGGCTACGTTTTGCAATCGGAGAGGAACATTTCCAATTCGTGGCTCTTCCCTTCGGGTTAGCCACGGCCCCTCGGGTATTCACCAAGGTCATGGCAGCAGTGGTTGCGGTTCTGCACCTCCAGGGGTTGGCAGTGATTCCTTACCTGGACGACCTTCTAGTCAAGGCTTCATCCAGCGCAGACTGTCAGCGGAGTGTCTCGCTCACTCTCGCCACTCTAGCCCAATTCGGGTGGCTTGTCAATCTTCCCAAATCCACTCTGACTCCGTCCCAGAGGCTCACGTACCTAGGGATGCAGTTCGAGACTCTGCCGGCACTTGTGAAGTTGCCCTTAATCAAATAGCAGTCTCTCCAACTGGCGGTGCACTCTCTGCTGAGGCCCCGCCGTTATTCCATCAGGCACCTGATGCAGGTGCTGGGTCAGATGGTGGCGTCAATGGAGGCTGTTCCCTTTGCCCAGTTCCATCTGCGTCCACTGCAGCTGGACATTCTCCGCTGTTGGGACAAGCGGTTTTCCTCCTTGCACAGGTTAGTGGCTCTGTCGCCACAGACCAGGAGCTCTCTTCAGTGGTGGCTTCGGCCCCTCTCTCTGTCTCAGGGACGCTCCTTCCTGGCCCCGTCCTGGGTGATCCTCACCACGGATGCCAATCTATCCGGCTGGGGAGCGGTATGTCTCCACCACCGAGCACAGGGCACTTGGACTCCGTCCGAGTCAGCCCTCTCGATCAATGTGCTGGAAACCAGAGCCGTGCTTCTGGCTCTCCTAGCTTTTCACCACCTATTGGCGGGCAAGCACATCCGAGTCCAGTCAGACAACGCGACAGCGGTTGCCTACATCAATCACCAAGGCGGGACACGCAGCCGCCTGGCAATGTTGGAGGTACAACGCATCCTTCAATGGACGGAGGACTCCAAGTCCACCATATCCGCAGTCCACATCCCAGGCGTGGAAAACTGGGAGGCAGATCATCTCAGCCGTCAAACCGTGGACAGTGGCGAGTGGTCCCTGCATCCGGCAGTGTTTCAGTCAATCTGCCGCAAGTGGGGCACTCCGGACGTGGACCTAATGGCATCCCGTCACAACAACAAGGTTCCGGTTTATGTGGCTCGCTCCCACGATCCTCAGGCATTCGCCGCGGACGCTCTGGTTTAAGACTGGTCCCAGTTTCGTCTGTCCTACGTGTTTCCCCCTCTATCTCTCTTGCCCAGAGTCCTGCGCAAGATCAGAATGGAGGGCCGTCGAGTCATCCTCATTGCTCCGGACTGGCCCAGGCGAGCTTGGTACCCAGACCTGCTCCATCTGTCCGTAGAGGTGCCGTGGCATCTTCCGGACCGTCCAGACCTTCTCTCACAAGGTCCGTTTTTCCGCCAGAATTCTGCGGCTCTCAGATTGACGGCGTGGCTCTTGAGTCCTGGATCTTCACGGCTTCCGGTATCCCCCTGAAGTCATCTCCACTATGACTCTGGCCCGTAAGTCTTCCTCTGCAAGATCTATCACAGGACTTGGAAAATTTTCCTGTCCTGGTGTCGCTCTTCCGGCCATCCTCCTTGGCCTTTTTCCTTGCCGACCCTTCTGTCCTTTCTACAGTCCGGTCTGCAGCTGGGACTGTCCCTCAACTCTCTCAAGGGACAAGTCTCGGCTCTGTCAGTGCTGTTCCAGCGGCGTATCGCCCGGCTGGCTCAGGTCCGCACCTTCATGCAGGGCGCGTCTCACATCATTCCACCTTACCGGCGGCCCTTGGATCCCTGGGACCTCAATTTGGTTCTCACGGTTTTGCAGAAACCCCCCTTTGAGCCTCTTAGGGAGGTTTCTTTGTTTCGTCTTTCACAGAAAGTGGCCTTTCTGGTTGCTATAACTTCTCTCAGGAGAGTCTCTGATTTGGCTGCGCTCTCTTCGGAGTCACCTTTTTTGGTTTTTCATCAAGACAAGGTGGTTCTCCGTCCGACTCCGGACTTTCTCCCTAAGGTGGTTTCTCCTTTCCACCTTAACCAGGACATTACCCTACCTTCCTTTTGTCCGGCTCCTGTTCATCGCTTTGAAAAAGCGTTGCATACTCTGGATCTGGTGCGTGCTCTCCGGATCTATGTGTCTCGCACCGCTGCTCTTAGGCGGTGCACCTCTCTTTTTGTGCTAACCACAGGTCGGCGTAAGGGCCTCTCTGCTTCTAAGCCGACCTTAGCCCGTTGGATTAGGTCGACCATTTCGGATGCCTACCAGTGTTCTCAGGTGCCTCCCCCGCCGGGGATCAAGGCACACTCGACCAGAGCTTTCGGTGCCTCTTGGGCTTTCAGGCACCAGGCTACGGCTCAGCAAGTCTGTCAGGCTGCCACTTGGACTAGCCTGCATACCTTTTCGAAGCACTACCAAGTGCATGCTCATGCTTCGGCAGATGCGAGCTTGGGCAGACGCATCCTTCAGGCGGCTGTCGCCCATTTGTGAAGTTAGGCTCCGCCTACTTCTTAGTTTTTCTGTTTATTCCCACCCATGGACTGCTTTGAGACGTCCCAATGTCTGGGTCTCCCATAGGAACGATAAAGAAAAAGGGAATTTTTTGTTTACTTACCGTAAATTCTTTTTCTTATAGTTCCGTATTGGGAGACCCAGCACCCTCCCTGTTGCCTATTGGTAGTTTCTTGTTCCGCGTGTTATCACCGGCTGTTGTTGTGGACAGAGTCTCCGGTTGTTCCGGTTCTTGCTCTGTTTTTTACTTTTGGGTGGCTATTCTCCTTCAGCTTTTGCACTAAACTGGCTAGATCTGGTTCTCTAGGGGGTGTATAAGCTCAGAGGGAGGAGCTACACTTTTGAGTGTAGTACTTTGTGTGTCCTCCGGAGGCAGAAGCTATACACCCAATGTCTGGGTCTCCCAATACGGAACTATAAGAAAAAGAATTTACGGTAAGTAAACAAAATTCTCTTTTTTGCCATTGTTCTGCTGCCTATTTATAGGTTTTATTATTATCCTGTCAGGGATTGACTACTGAAAAGTCATCTGAAAGTCTAGAATCGGGTTTTGTTGCCAGTGTGAAAATTTCAACATTTCTCACGATCCACTATAGCATTGAACGTCAGACTACCTTCATTTTATAGACAATCATCTTGGCTAGCTCATACACAAATTTGACTTGCAACTGTTTAGCATATGATTAGTTATGCAGATTCTTGTCATGTCACTGCAGATTCTTGTCATGTCACTATTGTTACTGTTTTGCTCCTGGTGTTTGAAACCATTTTTTTTTCCTGTATACCATAAATTACAACCTGTTCTCACTTTCCTTAATAGCTCAGTGTTTTATGGGTTGAAACCCAAGTAAAAGGTCACTGGTTTGAATTGAGGAGCAGCCATAAAGACGATTTCTCAAGAAAAGATGAACTGCATCATCCAGCTCATTGATAGCGATCTCTCAGCCAAGAAAATTTCCAAATTGCATCATATAAGTGTCATGAAAGTTGGAAGAATACGAAATAAGTCTGAGTCATCAAGTCAGCTCATCACAATGTTTATTGGTTCTGTTTCTATAAACACTGCAGTGGGGGCGGCTTGTTTGCTCCATAATAGAGAGATCACGGATGTCCATGCAAGCACCATGCAACACATGTTACACAAGTCTGGAATGGATCCCTGAAAAAAGGTGAAGAAGCCTACACTTCAATATCGTCATTAGAAGTGTTGGCTCGAGTTGCAAAGAAGTACAGAAAGTGAACAGTAGAAGATTGGAAATGGGAGATTTGTTGCGAAGAGATGAAAGTCAATAGACTAGGCTCTGAAAGGTGCAAATGGATCTGGAAGAAACAAGGGAAAAAGGGGCTAACAGAAATTGAAGGAACTGTCATGTTTGGAGGAAGCCTGATGATATGGGGTTGTTTCACAGCCAAAGCCATTGGACACTTGACCAGGATCGATGGTGGTCTCAATGCTGAGCTATATGTGAGTATCCCACAAGATGAGTTACTTCACACAGTCGAGTGCTATGGGTATGAAAACGACAATAGTGTTTACAGCAGGACAATGACCTGAAGTATACGTTGAGATTGACAAAGGAATGGTTCAATGACCATGAAGTAGAGGTGCTGGATTGGCCCCCACAGTCCTCAGACCTCAACCAAATTGAACACTTTTGGGTAGAGTAGACAAAAAAGCTGTATACATACCCAAGCGAGTCGACCAGTATACACCATCATTGGGACCAAGTACGAGAAGATACCTGGGATCAGAATTTGGTCGAGACATATTTGAATCTGATTGAGATCATGCCCAGAAGGATTTGGGCTGTCTTGAAAGGTGGATTTACAAAATAATAATAATTTAAAATTTTACGTTTGTAGGAGCAAAACAGTAACAATGCAGTGACATGACAAGAATCTGCATAACTAATTATATGCTAAATAGTTGCAAATCAAATTTATGTATGATATAGCCAAGATGATTGTCTATATAATGAAGTCCAGAATAGAATATTCTCACTCACTTTTTAAGGGCGAGTGCACAGGAAAAAATATATATCATTAAATTCTTAGAATAATCCTGGCGTTCCAAACACAAAAAACGACTGGGTAAAGGAAAAAAAAAATTGTAAAGGCCCAAAACCGCTCAATAAAACAGACCAAAAGGAAAATAGACCAACGTTTTGGCTCAATCTAGCCTTTTGCAAGGCTGATCTAAAGTTGGGTCATACTTTTGCACATGTGTACCTCGGGAAAAGAAAGGAGACCTTGTTGGCAGAGGTTGCTCATCAGAATGTGTAACAAAGCAGATACAGGCCCATATAAGCGAGTATAATCCTTGTGTGGAAAGGGGAAGGAAACCCCAGTGATAAATGGGAACGCTGTCTATAGAGAGCAGGATAAGGCCTTGTGCGCACTGGGAAATGGAATTTTCTTGAGAAAATTCCGCATGCTCTCAAAGATTACCGCACCCGCGGTAAAAAACCGCGGGAAACCGCACCCGAAAACCGCATGCGGTTTGCCGCGGTTTGCTGCGGTTTTACCGCGGTATTATTCGCGGTATTGCCGCGGTTTTGCCGCGTGCGGGTTGGGATGTGCTTTATTGCATTCAATGCAATAAAGCACATTGAAAAAAAAAAAAGTCATTTAATTCTGATAGTAGATAGACAGAAGAATAGATAGAGGGATAGATAGATAGACAGAGGGATAGATAGAGGACAGATCGCTGCATTTCCCACGGTCGGCAGTGAGTTCACACTACCGGCCGTGGGAAATGACCGGTAATTACCTCTGCTGTCTGCTGCATTCAGCGCTGTGTCTGTGACAGTCGCGGCTGGATGTCAGCAGTGCAGGACGCCGGAGCCGGACCTGTGGATTACGTCGGAGCGGTGGATTACGCCGGAGTTTTGGTGCGGGAGGGGTTAATAAAATGGTGAACGAGGCTTGTTTGTTTTATTTAAAATAAAGGATTTTTCTGTGTGTGTGTTTTATTCACTTTACTTACGGGTTGATCATGTCAGCTGTCACATAGACGCTGCCATGATCAAGCCTGGGGTTAATGGCGGTGGTCCCCCATCACCATTAACCCCTTGTATTACCTTGCTGCCACTGCTACACGGTGGCAAGAAGAGCCGAGGACACGCCGGTGCTGCCGCATAATGTATGCGACAGTGCCGGGGCAGCTGCGGCTGATATTCTCGGCTGTGGGAGGTGGGAGTGAGGCGGGGGACATTACCCCTGCCCCTCTCCCTCCCCAGCCTGAGAATACCGGGCCGCCGCTGTGTGCTTACCTCGGCTGGACGGTAAATATGCAGCGGAGCCCACGTTCTTTGTTTTCTATATTTCCGTTTTCTTTCTATGTGTGTTCTATGTGTCTGTGTCTATGTGTTCTATGTCTGTGATGTCTGTGTCTGTGATGTGTGTGTTTACTCTCTGCACGGCTTCCTCTTCCTGTAATGACATCACTTCACTGCAAACCGCAGACAGGCGATGTACATTACCGGAGGTAAACCGCGAACTACCGCAGGGAATAACGCAGGAAAACGCAGTGAACCGCACAGAATTTGCTGCCTGCATTATTCCCTGCGGGATTTCATGATTAACATTGGAGTCAATGGAGTGAAATCCCGCAGCGATGTGCGGAAAAGAAGTGACATGCACTTGTTTTTGCTGCGGGATTCCCGCAGCAAAACATGCAGCTGTCAAATTCCGCCCAGTGCGCACAGGATTTTTTTTCTCCATAGGATTTGCTGGTGATTCACTGCAGAGATGTTATGAACATTTTCTGCAGGGAAACATGCAGCAAATCCGCGGAAAATCCGCGGCAAAATCCGGTAAGTGCGCACATAGCCTAAGGCTGCTTTCACACATCCGTTTTAGCAGTGCGGCTCAATCCGGCTCAAAAACCTATGCAAAGGATGCGGCGAAAAAAACGGATCCATTGCATAAGTTTTTCCATGCGGCCATCCGTTTTTTGACGGATGCGGCTTGATACTGAGCATGCACAGTGCAAAAAACTGCATCCGGCGGCCGGATGCGGTTTTTGCCGCAGGACGCCGCATCCGGCGTCCATAGGCTTGCATTGTAAATCGCGCCGGATCTGGCGCGATGTGGTTTTTTTGCAGCACAAAAAACCGTGCCAGGCAACGTTCCATCCGGCCGCCGCATGGGCTAAATATGCTGCATTGGGCAAAAACCGGACGCAACGCAAGGCCATGCGGCACAATACGGCACTAATGCAAGTCTATGCATAAAAAACGCAACCGGCGGCAAAAAAACCAAACGGTTGCGTTTTTTCTGCAAAGCGCCGTATTGTGCCGCTCAGCAAAAACCGGATGTGTGAAAGCAGCCTAACTGTGTGGTGTCTCCACTCACAGACGTCTGCATCTCGCACAGCACTAGTGATTGGATGAGCGCAGCTTCAAGTCCCCCTAAAAGGACTAGTAAATACAATAAAAAGTAAAAAAAAAAAAAGTTTTTAAAGCTACACAGAAGTTCAAATCACCGCCCTTTTGCCCTTAGGAAAAGAAACCATTAAACAAAATACACATATTTGGTATCGCTGCATTCACAAATGTCCGATCTATCAAAATATAAAGTAAATTAAACCGATCAGTAAACAGCGTAACAAAAAAAAAAAATAATTAAAACTCCAGACTTACGTTTTTCTGGCCACCGCAGCATTGCAGTAAAATGCAATAAGAAGTGATGAAAATATTGTATCTACCCAGAAATGGTATCTGTAAAAAGTCAGCTTAGGACACAAAAAAATAAGTCCTCACTTAGGCCCAGCTCCTGAAAAATAAAAACGATACAGTTCTTGTAAAATGGTGCCATAAACAAAAAAAATGTTTTTCACTACTTTAATTTGAAAGTAAACTATACATATGTGCTCATACTGACCTGGGGAATCATACTGCCACGTCAGTTTTACCATATAGTGAACATGGTAACAAAACAAAACAAACAACAAAATTATGGAATTGCAATTTTTTGCACTTTCACTGTGTTTAGGTGAGACTACAAAGGATCTCTTAAGGTCTGACTGCTGTGTTCAGATTATAATGTCATGTGTGCACACGAGAAAGGATAACCGACTCTAGATCGGTTATGAGCTTTCTTCCATGACAGACACCAAAAGAATTCTATTGTTTATTGTTCACTGTAACTTTTACAGTTCTAGATAAGAAAAGGGTGTAGACAAAATATAGTCCAAACAAATATCGCAGGTCGGGCTCGGGGCGTGTAGCAATTTGCATAGTCTCTACTGGATTGGTTGTTCCAAACTTTGGATATTTTTCCTTGTGCTCATCATCTGGGGAGTTGTCCAGGATGTAGGAGCCAACTTTAAGTTATATATGCTTACATATTGTATTAAGGAAAATCACTGAATATACTGTATGTGTGTGTATATATATATATATATATATATGTGGGTGTGTTAGTAAGAAACAAAAGCATTCAGAAATATATGTTAGGCTACATCAACTAATCTACATATTTGGGTATGTGAAATGGCGGAATTAAGTATTTCAGTTTACTCAATTCTTATCCTCAACAACTGTACTTTGATTTTTTTTTTTTTTTTTTTATTTTTTTTTTTACATTTTCCAGTACATTATGGGGCAGAATGAATGGTGTAATTCAAAAGTACAACTCTTCTCACATAAAACAAGCCCTCTATATGGCTCTGTTGATGGAAAAATAAAATTAATTATCTGTGGAAGAGAAAGTGCACATAGGGTCTTACCCAGTATGGGATTTCACAGATAGGATGCCAAAGGCACACTCACAAGAAAGCGCTAAAACAATATGGTAAAAAAGAGAGATCCAAGTTTAATGCTGCGCTAGAAACCACAGGAATCCAAGGATATATGATGAAATCCTTTTTTCTTTATTTTTGCAGGTCAACGCGTTTCAAAGACATATCCGTCTTCATCAGGACAAAAAGTAAAAGGAACAATCTATCCATTTGTTCCTTTTACTTTTTGTCCTGATGAAGAAGACGGATATGTCTTTGACACGCGTTGACCTGCAGAAATAAAAAGGATTTCATCATGTATTCTTGTGGTTTCTAGCGCAGCATTAAACAGGATCTCTTTTTTTTTACCAAATTGATGGAAAAATAAAAACATTATGGCTCCAATTATGGTTCTAAGAAGAGGAGAAAAAAAACCCAAAAGCATAAAAAAAGAAATCTCCTGCTGAAGAGATTAAGTACATGTCAGTAAACATGATCAATACTTTTTTCCTGTATCATCTCTCATTATTACACACAACTTAATTTATGGACATATATAGTTTGATTTCTTTGCTTGCGTAGATTCACATCAATAGCATCTTTGAGAAATATATTTAGTTAGGAAATTGGTGACATGTTCATTCTTATTCCACCTGCTGTACGTTCCAGCATAATTGTGGGCCCATTGATCCAAATTCATAGATGCCTATAATACTTTTAGTGCAGGTCATGAAAACCACATATGGTTCATTTTGAATAATTATATCGTAAAGAAAGGAAAGACCCCTTCTCAGTCTGTGCCGCGTTGCTGATGTGCTGCCCCTCTTTCCTGTGGCAAGCACCAGGCTGCAAGTGAGCATGTGTTTGACCGCCTGCTCTTCACAGATTCCTCATAGAGCTCTATTTTTGGTTTATGATTCCAATCTTTAGCAGTGACATTTCCTCTATTGCGAGGGGCAGGGGTAACTGCCTCACTCTGCTAGTATTTTTTACTTTGTAGTGTAGGATTCTGGTGGGTTAAACTCCATGTACTGTAGGCTTCGTCAGCCAGGTGGATGTCCTTTGTTTATGGTTTTTTAGACCATTGATCAGATATACTAGGATTAACGCTTTCGGAGACCGTTCACACCCTATCCCTTTGACAGTTTACCATTCTTGCCAATGTTTCATTTTTTGGTGAGTCCCCAAATTCTCTGCCCTTGTGGAGCCATTGTCCCAGAGTAGGGCACCACAATCGAAGCTTCCCTTTTAGAGGCTACTTTTGTACTTTTTCATCCCATATGATATGTCTGTTCCCAAGGCAGTCTCCACCTTATCCCAGTCTTTTTCACCTACAGTCCTTGATGGCTGTGTTGTGTTACAGAACACTATCAGTATTTCTATCTTTTTTTATATCCTAGGGGATCACTGGCCAGGTCTGTCTCATTTGAGCGTTAAGGCAGGTTATTCAGACGATCGATTTCTGTTTTATTGCCTAGACTACCAGGGCTTCTGGAGATTTTATGTCTCTGATGGTCTCCCAAAAGCCTACCTCCTCCATTACAGTTTCCTACAGTAGGTGACTCTTCAGGGCAGAGGTCTGGGGAAATCCAGGGGAATCTTAATCTTTCCCTAACAGGGGAGGATTTTCCTTCTCCAGTTTGAACAGAAGATTTTGAATGCCTGCTAGGCTCAGAATCATTCATACTAGGTCAGAAGTAGCAGATCCAGATAGACCTTTTCCAACGGTCTTCTTCTTCTACACAATTTTTAGGGCAACACTGTTGAGTCCGCAAATCAGAAGGCTTCAGGCCTTTCTAATGAGTAGAATTAGGAAACAAGTGCCTTAGACATCACGTTTCTACCATTGTATTTACAAAGGTTCTCTCCTAAGAACAAGAGGCTATCCACAGCGCTTCTATGGCGATTTACTACTTTTTTATTTTTGCTTACATGTCTTGGGCCAGAGTTGACTCCCAAAGGCCAGGTTCTTACTTGGCTATCCTGGTTCAGGGTAACTTGACTTATAAACCAGGACTGCCTGCCCAGACAAGGAGAACTGTGGGCCATCATATTAGCCCCCCAGGTATCTGAAAGACCCCATTTTGGTCTTGGATGCAATTCAGTCCATTCCATCCCTGCTGATCAGCGATAAGTCTCCAGTTCAGTTTCCGGCAAGGTGATTTCTTTTTCCCCTCTAGCGACCTATTCCATCTGGAGCGCCTCCAAGTAGTGGTTCTGGCCTGTGTCTTTTCTTCTCCGGGAGAGAGTGGTCTGACATTCGGTTCCCTTCTTTTTACTTTGCACATTCCCCACCTTAATGAGGGGATTGCTTTCCTTCCTTGAGTCACTTCATCTCTCATCCCCCTGAAAGGTTTGTGCACAATCTGACGTAGTCAGAGCTATGCAGCGATACCTGTCCAACAGCTCCATTCGGACATTGTTTCCTTTTGGGTCATCCTGGTGTAACGTGACGGTGTCATGGACAAGGTAATCATCTGCCGCACCCCAGCACCCTACATAAAGATGGAGGTCCTGACTGGGTGTGTGGTGTTTCACTCTGTAGGCGATACGCCTTTGCAAGCCGATGGTTTTGGGTGGCCAGTACCAGATGGTACACAGTTCATTGAGGGAGACCACAAGTTCAAAAGAAACGTAGTTTGACTGAAGATAAACCTGGCAACAACAATGTACGTAAGATAGTGGACACAAATCTTCTTGCGTGTTTCAGTGTCACAGAGGATCATTAAGCACATTCTTCACCTCTGATGTTCCAACTCCATAAGTGCTTTTCTTCCCAACACTACCCAGCCTAGTACCACATCACAGTTCTTTGAAGTCATTCTCCTCAAGCAGTTCCACGGGGTTTCCCTCTGAGGGATGTTGCCATTATGGCTGGACTGAGCTATAAGCTACTGAAGACGCCTAGGGGACACCCGCTCAAGCCACGCACTGCATTCCTTGTCTTGCTCTGTGTTGCGCCAGGACCTGTCCCTCCCTGTCACTCCTTCCTTGGTCAGTGCACTTACCCGGCTCCACTAGATCACTCCGCGTCACAGTCACCTCCTTTTCTTTCTCAGTTGTTCCCTCTTTTCCTCGGTCACACTATCCTATGTAACTGTCTCCCTCTCTTCACAACACCCATGCCATGCGGCTCTGCTGCTCCTTAGACCTGAGGTCTGTTCCTGTCACAGTGGTGGTGTTTGTCGTGACTGATCCCACATAAAGAGCCGGTTTCCTGCTATGACTGAGAGGAGTCGGCACACCAGTGAGAGACACTAAGTTTTCTTAATGGCTCTCAATGGGCGTAAAAGTCCAGTGTTCAGTGGACGAAATCCCGCCCACCTGAACTAAACCCCGCCCACTCAACGATTTAATTGGCCAGTTGTGAGTAGGTGGCGTTTAACCGCAGGTGGGTGGAGTTTCAGAGGCATTTATATAACCTGAGGTAAACACACAAGTAATAGGGATCCAGTTAGGATCCGAAAGAGTGGCTCTTTTTGGTGAACGGAGCCATGTGAGCCGGATCATCAAAAAGAGGCGGACTACTCATCACTATGTCACAGGTTGAGCCCTAACTCATGGACTCACAGAAACTGTTTCTCTCCCTCAGCAGTAGCTCCTCCCCTATAGGCTAATCCTAGAATCCCAACTGTCACCTGTTTGTTGCCGGGCAGATTTAGCCTTTCATCTGCACCTATAACACTTATAATACCTTATCCTACATTATATACTAGATAACATTACACCTTATACCAATACCCATATATTACATATTCAACACTGCTACACCTCTATATAGTAACATTCTCTCCTCTGCTACATCTTCTACATTACAATACCTTACACTATACATTCCTACATAACATTACTTTATATGTTAGCCCATATATACTGCACATATACAAGAACAAATTTGGTGTATTCAGGGATAGGAGCTCGACCACCATCTTACAGCGGTATGCTCTGGCAGTGGTCAGGCTATCTCTACGGCTACCATGCTTTTCTGGTTTTGATATACCCATGGGGTAGAGGCCTCCCATGTCTTACTCCTCCAGGTGTCTGTTCTTCTATTCCATTGGGCTGCTACTTAGTTTTCTGTCCACAACGTTGTGGAGCTCTTACCTTTTGTATCTAGAAATGCTAGTCTTAGCAGATGGGTACTTCAAGTGGCAGTTAACCGGGTACTTACCTCCTGAGGGTTGGCTAATCTTCCATCTGCAGCACTGGTATTAGTTTTCCCACCCAAGGACAACTTTCGGACTTTCAGTGGTCTCTGTGTCCCCCAATGAGGTGATCGAGAAATCGTAGCCTTCATTGGGGGCCAAAGCACCCTTCCTTGCTTGGGAGGAGACTGGGGAGGGTGTCTTGGCTTTGCTTCTCCTATGGTTTTTGCACTAACTGAATAGCTGGGTGAGGGCTGCATAGGTGTAGTCTGGTGGGGAAGAGCCAGCTTATTATTTTTTATTTTTTTTAAGCATCTATTCTTAGTGTAGCTAGTAGGTGGCAGCATATTAAACCTTGGTTGCTATGTCCCCCAATGAGGTAAGACATTTTTCAGTGAGTACCAAAAATCTTTATTTTCTCCTATTAGCTACACTTTTAGTAAGGCGGCTACACTGAACTGGTCCAAAACACTGGGACTCCTATTCAAAACCAATCATCCAGTAGTATACCTTCTTTCAATAAGATGGAAGGCAGAGGAGAGACTCCTGAAGAATGATCTTGTGACAACCCATTTAGGCTATGTGCGCACAGTGCGTTTTTCGCGGCGTTTTTGCGCGTTTTTCGGGTGCGTTTTTGGCCTCAAAACTGCATGACTTTGCTTCCCCAGCAAAGTCTGAGTTTTCATTTTTGCTGTCCGCACACAACTGTTTTTTTAAGCTGCGTTTTTGAGCTTGAAAAAAAAAATGGACATGTCAATTCTTTCCTGCGTTTTTCTGCGTTTTCCGCCCATGCAATGCATTGGAAAAACACAGCAAAACGCAGAGATCAAAAACGCAGCAAAACGCATCCAAAAACGCACCAAAACGCGGTAAAAACGCATGCTTTTTTTATGCGTTTTTTCAACGCAGGTGCGTTTTTGTGCGTTTTTAGCGGCCAAAAACGCACAAAAACACAGCATCAAAAAAACGCAGCGTGCGCACATAGCCTTAATTTGTCATTCTAGATCTACAGTTGAAAGCATGAAGTGAGAGATAAGACACCTTAATGACTATTTCTATGCTAATGACTACTTATATGTTCAGCAACATGAACACCAGCACTGATGTGAATCTGTCCGGTTACACAATAATACATTGTTGGCCCAAGGTTGTTACATTCCCATTCAAGGTTCAAGGCTGGGACGTTCTTATTATAAATAAGCTGAGCAGCAGCACTCAATGTCAAGCAGCAGCTGCTAAAGCAAACAAGATTTTAGGGTGTATAAAAAGAGAGATTAGATCCCGTGATCCCAGCGTATTGTTACCCCTATAAATCACTTGTAAGGCCACATCTGGAATACGGGATCCAGTTTTGGGCTCCACATTTTAAAAAGGACATTCAGAAGTTAGAGCCAGTTCAAAGGCGGGCAACTAGACTATTACTATAAATGGAAGGCCTCCCATATCCTGACAGGTTGAAAAAGTTAGATATGTTTAGCTTATAAAAAACACATCTCAGAGGAGATCTCATTTATATGTATAAATACATGTGTGGTCAATATAAAGGACTGGCACATGACTTATTTCTTCCAAAGAGAAGGACCAGGGGCATTCACTGCGAGTGGAAGAAAAGCGATTCCAACAGCTAAATAGGAAAGGGTTCTTTACAGTTAGAGCAGTCAGACTGTGGAATGCCCTACCACAAGAGGTAGTAATGGCAGATACTATAACAGCTTTTATATCAAGGCTGGATGATTTCCTCACTACACAACATTGTCGGTTATAAATGACTTAGTGACCAAATGTAGAACTGGTGGAGGAAGGTTGAACTACATGGACCTAGGGCTTTTTTCAACCTAAGTAACTATGTATCTATGACATATTATGGCAGTGGGGAAAAAAAAGCTTAAAAAAATAGATCTATTTCTTTCTGTTTTCATACGTGACACTGGTATAAGACGGCGATACCACCTATAATGCTGGCTCCGATATTCCAGGCCTGTGGCTCTGTTCTTGATCTCGTTGTCCTTTACACAGTTTGGCAGAGGATAATGTGCACTTTTGCTCAGTTTTAGGAGATAATGTGAATTTTCAGCTTTTGTGATTTTTTTTTTTTTGCTGCTCTTTTGTATTGATATTAATAGAAAATGAATTTGTGCCTTTAATCTTAATTAATCTTTGTGCTATCAGAGTCCGCGCTGCCATCGTGTTCGCACGGCGCCCTGTCTGCTGACTGTGTGGGTCAGCCTTTGTTAAAATGTCACCTTTTATCAGTCACACATAAATGCACAAAATGAAAATGATTCAATGTGTTCTGTAATGAAAAGAATTGGTTTTAAAAGGTACGCTGCCCAGTACCAGAGCGATGCCCACCGCCAAGAATGCAGAGGACTGCTATTCCCACATCAGCAGATTGGCGCTGAGCTGCGTGTCTGCCGCCAAGAACGAGCCCTCTGTCACTGTGGGGTCGGTTCATATCATTTCATGGTCTATATATTTAGATAGTGGTCACTAGCTAGATGCCCAAAAACCCTTTTATAGGCCTGTTTTATGTGGACCATACGCACCCATTAAACCTATAGAGGGCTTCAAATTTTATGCTGAGCTTTTGGCACTGCTAAAGTATTCAAAGGGAATCTGTCACCAGGTTTTTGCCACCTAATCTGAGAGCAACATAGCGTAGGGACAGAGATCCTGATTCCAGCGATGTGTCACTTATTGGGCTGCTTGGTGTAGTTTTGATAAAGTCTCTGTTTAATCAGCAGTAGATTATCATTAGAGGACTACTTGGCGTGCTGCAGGTAGTCCAGCTTATTTACGAGCTCTATGTAACTGCTAGGCCTGAAGCAGAGAAAACATTGATTTCTTTGTCGCTCCATTGGGAGACCCAGACAATTGGGTGTATAGCTACTGCCTCCGGAGGCCACACAAAGTATTACACTCAAAAGTGTAAGGCCCCTCCCCTTCTGGCTATACACCCCCAGTGGGATCACTGGCTCACCAGTTTTGTGCTTTGTGCGAAGGAGGTCAGACATCCACGCATAGCTCCA
Source organism: Anomaloglossus baeobatrachus (assembly GCF_048569485.1). Lineage (NCBI taxonomy): Eukaryota > Metazoa > Chordata > Amphibia > Anura > Aromobatidae > Anomaloglossus > Anomaloglossus baeobatrachus. The sequence continues at coordinate 91,904,756 of NC_134358.1, forward strand.
CTGTTTAGTCAGCAGCAGCTGCTGACTATGTCGGATGGAAGAAAAGAGGGCCCATACTAGGGCCCCCAGCATGCTCCCTTCTCACCCCACTTTTGTCGGAGGTGTTTGTTAAGGTTGAGGTACCCATTGCGGGTACGGAGGCTGGAGCCCACATGCTGCTTTCCTTCCCCATCCCCCTTAGGGCTCTGGGTGAAGTGGGATCTTACCGGTCTCCAGGCACTGAGGCCGTGCTCCATCCACAGCTCCTGGGAATCTGCTGGACATGGAGCGGAGTATCCTCAGGGACATGGCCCTGCTACGTTGAGGTACTCTGTGTCCCTGTGGGGACCGCGCACGGACACACGGCAGCATTGCTGGGTGTGTTAGTGCGCCAGGGACGGCGGCGCTGCCCGCACTAGTGCCATCGCACACTACAGCTTGCTGGGTGTGTTAGTGTATTAGGGGACTACCGCGCTAACCGCCGTTGCCATTTCGCGCCGACCAAGGCTTATATGCCGGCCGCGCTTATCACTCGAGTCCCCGGCTTGCGCGGCCTAGTCTCACTTCGTTTCCGCCCACAGACCTGCCAGTCAGGGTAGGGGCGTGATGCTGCACAGCACGGCAGCGCTGAGAGCTGGAGTATGCTTTGCATACTCCACCCCTCTCACTGTGTGCGCTGCGAAACCGGCAGCGCTGAGAGCTGGAGTATGCTTTGCATACTCCACCCCTCTCACTGTGTACACTGTGAAGCCGGATTCCCGCACTTTGTCAGGCACGCCCACGGCTTCCTCCTCTACACAGGACGCCGGCAGCCATTCTTGTCAGTGTTTTCTGTAGCGACAGAAGAGACAAGTTTAGGAATCCCTGGCAGGGATTCGGATAGTCACACAACCGCTGTGACCAGGCGTTAAGCAGCGCCTGTGGGGCTGACTCCACTAGTGCCGAAGTGCACATATACATATATGCTTATTCACTATGCATTGCACTGTTTAGCTGCATTTTTGTATATACCCTCCTTGATTGTGCGGAGGACATAACAGCATATTGTCTGTGTAAAACAGAGGTGCAGAAGCACATGTTTTTCTATGCAGCCGGTACAGCATGTACGGCTATATGGCCGGTATTGTACATAGACCCCCATTGTATACTACGGAGTCTCTGCTAATCGTCCAGGACATGGGGACGGAGCCTGCAGTATTTACTGACAGATTTTCTGAGGCTATGGCTATGATACTAGAAGCCTTGCAGTCCAGACAAGTCTCTCAAATCCATGGCCACTGTTCATTCATTATCCATGGTCCCCCTCAGTGGGAACAACTTTGAGCTCCGAGGGTGTCATGTGCTTCCCAGGGTGACGGCTCTGACACGGCAGGGTCCCAGCAAGCGGACTCTCTGTGTGATGTGGCGGAGGTAGCTGCTCAAGATCTAATCCTGAGACCGCTCTCAATCTGGATACACCTGATGGTGACGCCATAGTCAATAATCTCATAGCGTCCATCAATAGAATGTTAGTTATTTCTCCCCCAGCTCCTCCAGTGGAAGAGTCAGCTTCATAACAGGAGAAATTCCATTCACGTATCCCAAGCGTAAATTAAATACTTCCTTGACCACCCTGACTTTACACAGGCAGTCCAGGAACACCACGCTTATCCAGTTAAGCGCTTCTCCAAACGGCTGAGGATACACGTTATCCCTACCCCCTGACGTGGGCAATGGCTGGACCCAGTGTCCCAAGGGGCATCCGCCAATCTCCAGCTTGCAGCTAGATCCATAGTTGCAGTGGAAGATGGGGCTGCACTTAAAGATGCCACTGACAGACAGAGGGATCTCTGGTCGAAATCCATCTATAAGGCTATCGGCGCGCTGTTAGCTACAGCATGCGCAGCCGTAGAGGCACTCCAAGCTACTTCAGCTTGTCTTACACAGATGGACACGGTCACACGTACATCTGTTCCGCAAGTGTCATCCTTAACCGCTCAAATGTCTGCATTTGCGTCTTATGCGATTAATACTGTCCTAGACTCTGCGACCCGTACGGCAGTGGCGTCCGCTAACTCCGTGGTTTTACGCAGGGCCTGGGTGTTAACTGAATGGAAGGCAGATTCTGCTTCCAAAAAAGGGCTTAACCAGTTTGCCTTGTTCTGCTGACCGACTGTTTAGTGTGCGTGAGATGTAATCATTAAACAGTTCAAAAGTAAGGATTCTTCCTTACCTCAGCCCAGACAAAACAAACCCCAACATACCAAGGGACAGTCGGGGTTTTCGGTCTTTTCAAGGCTCGGGCAGGTCCCATTTCTCCTCGTCCAAAGAGGACTCAAAAGGATCAGAGGAGCTCAGTTTTCTTGGCGGGCTCAGTCACGCCCAAAAAAGACAGCCGGAAAACCCGCTTCCAAGAGGCTTCCTCATGACTTGCGGCCTCCTCTCTCCGCATCCTCGGTCGGTAGCAGGATCTCCCGCCTTGGCGATATTTAGCTGTCACAGGTCAAAGACCGTTGGGTGAGAGACATTCTGTCTCACGGGTACAGGATAGAGTTCAGTTCTCGTCCTCCAACTCAATTCTTCAGAACTTCTCCACCTCCCGACCGAGCCGATGCTCTTCTGCAGGCGGTGGGCACTCTAAAGGCACAACGAGTGGTGACCCCCGTTCCTCTTCAGGAACAAGGTCACGGTTTTTACTCCGAATTATTTGCGGTGCCAAGAAAGGACGAGTATTTCCGTCCCGTTCTGGATCTAACACGGCTCAACCAGCTCGTGAACACCAGGCGGTTCCGGATGTAATCCCCCCGCTCCGTCATCGCCTCAATGTTTCAAGGAAATTTCCTAACATCGATAGACGTCAAGGATGCTTATCCCCGCGTGCCGATTGATCCAGAGCTCCAGCGTTTCTACGCTTTGTTATAAGACGCGAACACCTTCAGTTCGTAACTCTGCCTTCCGGCTGGCGATAGCCCCACGGGTCTTCGCTAAGGTCATGGCAGCAGTAGTACCAGTCCTGCAATCTCAAGGTCACTCTGTGATCCCGTATTTGGGAGATCTACTTGTCAAGGCACCCTCTTAAGGAACATGCCAACACAGCCGAACGTTGCGCTGGAGACTCTCCAGAGTTACGGGTGGATCGTCAACTTTTCAAAGTCAGATCCGACCCCGGGCCAATCACTAACATATCTCGGCATGGAGTTTCATACTCTCTCAGCGATAGTGAAGCTTCCGCTAGACAAACAGCGTTCACTACAGACAAGGCTGCAATCTCTCCTTAGGATCAGTCGCACACATTGAGACGCCTCATGCACTTCTCACGTAAGATGGTAGCAATGGCGGCAGTCCCTTTCGCGCAGTTTCATCTGCGTCCACTACAAGGGGACATTCTCCGCCAATGAGACGGGAGGTCGACGCCCATCGACAGAGACGTCTCCCTTTCTCAGGCGGCCAAAGAATCGCTACGGTGGTGGCTTCTTCCCACCTCATGGTCAGAAAAAAGGTCCTTCCTACCCCCATCCTGGGCGGTAGTTACGACAGGCACGAGTCTATCAGAGTGGGGAGCAGTTTTTTCTCTACCACAGGGCTCAAGGTACGTGGATTCAGCAAGAGTCCACCCTTCAGATCAATGTTCTGGAAATCAGAGCAGTGTATCTTGTCCTACAAGCCTTCCAGCAGTGGCTGAAAAGCAAGCACCTCCGAATTCAGTCGGATATCTCCACAGCGGTGGCATACATCAACCACCACGGAAGAACACGCAGCCGGCAAGCCTTCCAGGAAGCCGGCGGATTCTGACGTGGGTGGAAGACACGGCATCCACCATATCCGCAGTCACATCCCAGGCGTGGTAAACTAGGAAGCAGACTTCCTCAGTCGCCAGGGTATGGACGCAGGGGAATGGTTCTTCACCCGGACGGGTTTCAGGAGATCTGTCGCCGCTGCGGGATGCCGGACGTCGACATAATGGCGTCACGGCACAACAACATTGTCCCGGCTTCATAGCACAGTCTCACGATCATCGAGCTCTGGCGGCGGACGCCTCAGTTCAACATTGGTCGCAGTCCCGGCTACCTTATGTGTCCCACCTCTGGCATGGTTGCCCAGAGTGCTGCGCAAGATCAAGTCCGACGGTCGCCGCGCCATCCTCGTCGCTCCAGATTGGCCGAGGAGGTCGGGGTTCCCGGATCTGTGGTACCTCACGGTAGGCCAACCGTGGGCATTACCAGACCGACCAGACTTGCTGTTTCAAGGGCCCTTTTTTCCATCTGAACTCTGCGGCCCTGAACATGACGGTGTAGCCATTGAGTCCTGGATCCTAGCGTCTTCAGGATTATCTCAGGAGTGGTTGTCACCATGACGCAGGCCAAGAAGCCAACGTCCGCCAAGATCTACCACAGATCGTGGAAGATATTCTTATCTTGGTGCTCTGCTCAAGGAGTTTCTCCCTGGCCATTTGCATCGCCTATTTTTCCTTCCTTCCTACAATCTTGGTTGGAAAATGGTTGGTCGCTCAGCTCCCTTAAAGGACAAGTCTCAGCGCTATCTGTATTTTTTCAGAAACGCCTATCCGACTTCCGCAGGTACGCACGTTCCTGCAGGGAGTTTGTCTTCTCATCACTCCGTACAAGCGGCCGTTAGAGCTCTGGAGTCTGAACAAGGTTCTAATGACTCTCTTGAAGCCGCCCTTCGAGCCTTTGAAGGTTGTTTCCCTTTTCCGTCTTTCACAGAAAGTGGCCTTTCTAGTAGCGGTCACGTCTCTTCAGAGAGTGTCCGAGCTAGCAGCGCTGTCATGCAAATCTCCATTCCTGGTCTTCACCAGGACAAGGGGGTTCGGCGTCCGATTCCGGACTTTCTCCCTAAGGTGGTATCCCACTTTCATCTCAATCAAGATATCACCTTACCTTCTTTGTGTCCTCATCCAGTCCATCAATTTGAAAAGGATTTGCATCTGTTGGATCTGGTGAGAGCACTCAGGATCTACATTCCCGCACGGCGCTCCTGTGCCGCCCGGATGCACTCATTGTCCTTGTCGCTGGTCAGCGTAAAGGGTCGCAAGCTTCCAAATCCACCCTGACTCGGTGGATCAAGGAACCAATTCTTGAAACCTACCGTTCTGCTAGGCTCCCGGTTCCCTCAGGGCTGAATGCCCATTCTACCAGAGCCGTGGGTGCGTCCTGGGCATTACGGCACCAGGCTACGGCTCAGCAGGTGTGCCAGGCACCTACCTGGTCGAGTCTGCACACTTTTACCAAGCATTATAGGGTGCATACCTACGCTTCGGCAGACGCCAGCCTAGGCAGACAAGTCCTTCAGGCGGCGGTTGTCCACCTGTACGAAAGGGCTGTTTGACGGCCCTACCACGAGGTATTCTTTTACCCACCCAGGGACTGCTTTTGGACGTCCCAATTGTCTGGGTCTCCCAATGGAGCGACAAAGAAGAAGGGAATTTTGTTTACTTACCATAAATTCCTTTTCTTCTAGCTCCAATTGGGAGACCCAGCACCCGCCCTGTTTTCTTAGGGGTTTTTTTCGGTACACATGTTGTTCATGTGAATGGTTGCAGTTCTCCGATGTTTCTTCGGATTGAATTGGTCTTTAAACCAGTTATTGGCTTTCCTCCTTCTTGCTTTTGCACTAAACTGGTGAGCCAGTGATCCCACTGGGGGTGTATAGCCAGAAGGGGAGGGGCTTTACACTTTTGAGTGTAATACTTTGTGTGGCCTCCGGAGGCAGTAGCTATACACCCAATTGTCTGGGTCTCCCAATTGGAGCTAGAAGAAAAGGAATTTACGGTAAGTAAACAAAATTCCCTTCTTTATCAAAATGACAGCAAACAGCTCAGTAAGTGACACATTGCTGGAATCAGGATCTCTGCCCCTACGCTATGTTGCTCTCAGATTGGGTGGCACAAACCTGCTGACAGATTCCCTTTAAATGAGCGACCAGCTGCTCAATCTTATGTTCATAGTTGGATGAAAATTGCAAAGTGCTCGAAAAAAACAAACCACTTTGCATGTTATTTGTTAATAAAAAAAAAATTCACAAGAACAGAGCGGTTAAAGAAAACCAAACAGCAGGATTATTCTATATGAGGTAAAGGCAGTGCCATACAGGCACTAGGATGCTGAATCCAGGCATACCTGTTATACAAAGTTGCAGAAAAGCACTGCACATTGATGTGTGCACCGGGTGCGGGCCTTTTGTGGGTTGCGTCCTTGGCGGTTATTCCTCCTCCGGCATGCCCCCTTTTCTTTATTTGAATATTGTGCCGCACCTCCATTGCTGGTGTTAGCGGTGCATGCGCCTTGTCATAGTAATTCGGTCTTCATTAAAATGGCGCCGGAGTTTACACATGCGTGTACTGCGATCTCTGGCATCATTTTATTGAAGACACTGCGGTGAAGACTATGAGAGGCATTGGCACGTGTGAAGATGTAAAAAAAAAAAATAATAAAAATCTGCACACGCGCTCTCATGCTGCTGGTCCACTCTATCAACTAAACAGGAGCGTGCTGGTCCCCAGCAAGCAGGAACTGGGGAGGCTGGAGAGCTGTGTGCTTCTGCACAAGATGTTTAGGCGAGCCATTTAATTGAGTGCTCAGTGGGACAACGCTCTGGGGTAGCATACTGATGAAAGGGGTTTTACCTGAAACAATAACTACCCTCAGGATAGTTAATAAATTAGTGATTGCTGCAACGTGATCGATCTTGGGATCCATATGTCCGATGTGTGAGGGGAGCGAGAGCAAGAAAACCTCTGTACACTTCAGAATTCATCCAGCTTTCAGTCACATTATCAATAAACACTAGTGACCCAGGGCTATTGGAAGCCATGCATGTCCGACCATCACACTGCCGCCTCCATGTGTTAGGCTTTGGATCATGAGCCGTTCCAAGCCTTCTCCATACCTTCTTCTTCCCATCAGTCTGGTACAGGTAGATTTTTAGCTTCTTCTCTCCATAAAATGCGTTTCCAGAACTGGGCTGGAGTTTTTAGATGTTTGTAGCCAAAGCCTAACCCGGCATTTCTATTTTTAACGCTGATTAATGGTTTGCACCTTGTGGTGAACCCTCTGTATTTGCTCTCATGAAATCATCCTACCATGGCAGACTTAAGCCTCCGTCACACACAGCGAGATCGCTGAAACGTCACAGATTTTGTGACGTGCTAGCAAGATCGCTGAAACGTCACAGATTTTGTGACGTGTCAGCGACCTCGCTAGCGATATTGCGGTGTGTGAAAAGCGGCAGCGAGCGGGCCCCTGCTGCGAGGTCGCTGATCGTGACAAACCGATCAGGACCATTTTTTGCTCGTTGGTCTCCAGCTGTGCAGCACGCATCAGCGTGTTTGACGGCGGGAGACCAACGAGCGCCCAAGGTCGGACTGGCTACTGGAGGAATCTCCAGTAATGCCAGGCCTGGATTCAGTTACCTGCATTGCACTCTGGAGCTCTCACCTGAGCTCCAGAGTGCAGCCTAGACTGCACCGCGAGCGCCGAGTGGTTGATTCCTCAGCAATTGCCGGTCAGTTAATGAGAGCTGCAGATATCCTGGGCTGATCTCCGGTGCTCTCACCTGAACTCCGGATTACAGCCCGGTCTGTCCGCAGCTGTTATGAACTGAGCCGCAATCATCGGGGAATCAATCACTCGTCGTTTGCGGCGCAGTCTTGCAAACTCTGAGATCAGACCAGGCTGCAGCTGAGAGCTCCGGAGTGCAAAGCAGGTAACTGAATCCAGACCTGGCATTACAGGAGATTCCTCCGGTAGCCAGCAGGGAGCCGTCGTTAGACGGGTAGCTGGTGGCTGATCTCTGATCGCTGTGGAGATCTGCCTGATTGACAGCTCACCACCGACCATGTTGTGACGTTCCAGCGATCCCTGCCAGGTCGGATCGCTGGTGCGTCGCTACGTGTAACGGGACCCTTAGATCCTGAAACATCTACTGCCTGGACAGTGTTCTTCACTTGGGTGGATGTAGTGAAGGGGTTTTTCGTCATCATGGATAGGATTCTACAGTGATCTACCACTGTTGTCTTGCATGGATGTCCAGGTCCTTTTCAGTTCCCAGCTCACTGTGTTCTGTGTTTTTTGCAGAATGTATACAACTTTTGATTTCACCATGCTTAACATTTCTGCTACTTCTGATGGATTTCTACTTTTATTTACTTTTATTTATTAATGGTCTGTTTCTCCTCCATTGAGAGCTTTTTTGACCATATATTGTGGGTTCACAGCAACAGCTTCCATATGTTAATGCCACACCTGGAATCAGCTCCAGACCTTTCACCTGCTTGATTTATTAATGAGAGAATAGCTCGTGCAGCCATTGAAGGAGCTTGTGAGATAATTGTCCAAATACTTTTGATCCCGTGAAAAGAGGCAGCTACACGTTAAAGAGCTGCAATTCCTAAACCTTTACTCCAATTAGAATATGAAAACCCTCAAATTAAAGCTGAGTCTGCACTTTGTGCCCATATGGATTATATATCTGTATCTTGAATCCATTTTGGTAAAAAGCGAAAATGCCAAAACTTGTGCCACTGTTCAAGTATTTCTGGATCTGACTATAAGTACTTGTGATGGGTGGGAGGGTGAGACTAATTGGGAGTAACAGAAGAATATGACCCTAGGCAACAAGAATCTGCGGCTACTGAAGGTCGAATGCATCACAAGATCTGTCTATAGTTACTTAATTTCTGTCACATTTTTGGCTCGGCCATCACATACCGAATACTGTGTGATTTTCCTAGTTGCGCCCATTTTCGCAGGCTTTGCATGAATAGAGAATACAGCTTGTGCCCGGCTTTACATTCCTGCCATATTTGTATCATTGCATCAGAGGATTAATCGTTTTCAGTTAATTTTGTGGATTTTACTTCTCCCTTTAATTGAAAATTCCACACATGTATTAGCCTGTGCGAGGCCGGCAAGGATCGCAGGAATCCAGTGTAGCTCACCACCGTGCAGATATATGAAGCATCTCATTGGTTTTTTTTTCTCTAGGTGCCAGCGCCGGGCGTCCAGAAAATGAAGACCGAGCCGGACATCAAACAGGAACCTATATCTCAGAATGAAGACACAAAAGTAATCAACTCCTCTTCTTTTTAACGAGAACCAGCCGTATTTAGTAAAGGGATGAGCAGTCATGTCAGATGTTGGACTCATTTAGAACACCTGAATTTTTTTTTTTTTTTTTGTGAAAATGGGTCCAATTTTCATCAGTGATTGATTTGTTTTTTTTTTTTTGGTTTTTTTTGGGGGAAAATTGGTCCAATTTCCATCCGTGATATTTTTTTTTTTTTATTTATTTTTTTATTTTTTTCTTTAGGGGACGAGTTTGGTCAGTGTGTCAGTTCTAGTTTTCAGCAGGTTTTCTGTAATGAGGGAAAAAAAAAAAAAGTTTCTCTCTTTTCCTATCTAGCTGCCCATAAAAAATCAGTCCATATTCAGACAGCACACAGATCCAAAAAGCTGCGTTGTTGATTTTGTTTCGACACTGATCAAAATCGGACATATCTGTGATGCCAGGGTAGTGATAAGATGACTGTAGACCAGCAAACGCAGTATGCCAGACACACTTTGTGCTAGCCGTCATGCCACCGTACACCCTAAAGGGCCGGGGTACTTTACACCCGCCTTCCAGTCCTGGAAGCAGGGACTTTGGCAGAGCCCTTCCCAGATGACAATAGCGGTTGGCTGGTGGCTGGCCACACAGGCTAGTCAGATCAAATACACCAGGATTTGATCTGACTGGCTAAGGAAAGTAGTAACCAATCTGATGGTATAAGGGGAGGCTGGGGACAAAGCCAAAACCAAAAGACCAGAGCAGAGAGCAAACCAGCAGCAACACAAACTACTAACCTTTCTGCAGAATCACGAGAAGGATTAACACCCCTTGACCCTTGGAGACCTGCCAAAACGCCCACAGTCATGCAAACCGCGAGACCTGACAATATCTCCACGATTGTAAGCGGAATGTACGTTCCAAGAAAAGTCATGTGAACAGCCCCATTCACTATTATAGGTACGAGTGTGATCTGTGAAAAACATAGATGGCACTTATACCAAAAATACGATAACGGAATGATCCTTTAGGCCTAAGACACACAACATGAAAATCGGAGTGAGTGGAATACGATAAAACATCGCATTCCACTCGGACCAATATTACCCTATGTGTCAGTGCACATGAGCAATTATTTTCTCAGCCCTAATCGGACCGAGAAAACAGTCGCAGCATGCTGCGGGGGGAATGCGATCCTCTTTCTCTTGCACCCATTCAAGTCTATGGGGCGAGAGAAAAATCGCACTGCACTCGTGGTACACTGGTGTAATGCGAGTGCAGGGCGAAAATGGCAATCGTCGGCAACGGAGGAAATAGGGAGATAAATCCCTCCCTCTCCTGATCAGTGCCAGCCTGCCCCTCCTCAGTGCCGGCCCGCCCCCCGCAGCTGAGGTACCATCGCAAGGTTGGACCTCAGTCGCAGTGACACTGGCATGACACTGGGCTTCAGCTGTGCTGCCAGCGTGAGCCGAGTGTCAAGCGAGGATCGCAGTAGTCCCCGTGTGGCCCCGGCCTTAGGAGGACGGTCAGACGGGTTGATTGGCAGAGGGTAAGTGGTTTGCGGCACCGATCCCAGCATTACCTTAACTAATGCTCTCGGTGCCTGTTATTCTAGATAAGAGGGAACTCAATTTACAGCACTTAATACCCAATAAACTAGGCAGCAGGAGGCATGAAATTGCACACATCTTAGGCAGCCCAAATCCATATAATTTGGGACAACACAAGTAACCGAACGCCCCCACACTCGCATTATCGCTAAGGCTAAGTTCACACATCCTGTGTTTTGCATCAGTCACAATCCGTCGCCTTGGGGAATTACGGTACCCTGCAAAATATTTTGCAGGAATCCTGTATTTCCCCATAGACTTCTATTAGCGACGGATTGCGACTGATGACCCTGCGTTGCATCCGCTGCGTCGCGGTCCGTCGTTTTTGACTGACCGCCGAGCGGGTAGCAACGCAGAATGTAACGTTTTTCGGGCCGTTGAAAACAACGCACCGCGCAGGAATCCGTCGCGATCCGCCAAGCTTGTAATGCATGTCTATGGTGCAGGATTCCGTTGTAATCCGTCTGACAACGGAATCCAGCGCAGGATTCCGTCATGCTCTACTGAGCATGCCCAGCATGCTTGGCACGCCCACTGGGCTGTCCCAAACACAGACGGATCATGACTGATCCGTCAAAAAACGGACGCACAGCGGATGTAACGGACGCAACTGATCAGTTTTTTCACAGGATTCCTGTGAAAGGAATCCTGTGAAAAACACATCAGTTGCATCAGTTGACATCTTGAAAATGACTGATCCGTTGCTGACGGACCTGACGGATTGAAAACACAGGATGTGTGAACTTAGCCTAAGCAAGACCTGTGGAGGAAGAGATTGCATTCCCAACTAAGACCTCATTCAGACATCTGTTTTTCATGCATACGATCCATCCCTGATTGTCATGGATGAAACACAAACTCATTATGTCTATGTGGCTGTTCACAGGTTCATGATTTACTGTGCGCAAAAAAAAACAAATCAGGGCGAAGTTTTTCATTTCTTTTTGTTTTATTAATTGGCATCAAGTTTGAAAAGTGCTCATACAGGTGTATGGAGTTGTGAAAATCACAGATGGCATTAATGTTTAATCTTTGTGCCCCTGGGATTAACATTTTAATGGATAGTAGAAGTTTTATTTATGTCTTATATATGTATATATACTTTTTTTTTCTTTTTTTTTTTTCCTCATACATGAAAATCACAGATTAAACCCTGATAGTAAAAAGTGACCAAGCACTGATGAAACTCAGATCTAACAGATCTAAGTAAACGCAGTAACCCCAGGGTCGTCATGGTGACAATTCAAGGTTACTATGGTAGAGATTGGGTCCCTGTTATACCATTAAGGCTATGTGTCCACGCTGCGGATTTTGCGCGGATTTTGCCGTGGATTTGCCGCGGATTTACCGCGGATTTTTCGAAAATCTGCAGCAGCGTCACTTCCAAGCCATTTCAATGGCATTTTGGAAATGCTGTGTCCATGCTGCGGATTTTTCCGCGGCGGATTTGCCGCGGATTTTGATCCGGAAAAATCTGCAGCATGTCAATTATTGGTGCGGATTTTGGGTATAGAATGGGGAAAAAAAAAAAAAAAAATCTGCATCAAAATCCGCGGTAATCCGTGGTAAATCCGCGGCAAAAATAAGGTGCGGATTTGCCGCAAAAGTCGCGGATTTTCATGCAGAAAAATCCGCAGGTACATTCTACCGTGGACACATAGCCTTAAGGGAACCTGTCACCAGTTGTTCGGCCTATAAGCTGTTCCCACCACCAGTGGGCTCTTATATACACATTCTAACATGCTGTATATAAGAGCCCAGGCCGCTGTGTAGAACATAAAAATCACTTTATAATACTCACCTAAACGGTCACTGCAGGTGGAGTTGGGTCATATGGGTGTCTCCTGTGTCGGTACCTCCTCTTTCGACCATCTTCGTCCTCCTGAAGCCAGTATGCATGATGCGTCCTATGTCATACACACTCGCTGGTCCTGCGCAGGCGCACTACAATACTTTATCTGTCCTGCTCAGGGCAGATCAAATTGTGCCTGCGCAGGACCTCAATGCTGGCTAGTGTGGATGACGTAGGACGCATCATGCACCCAGGCTTCAGAAGAAGGATGACAAAGATGGCCGAAAGAGTACCACAGAACGGAGAGACCCATATGACCCAACTCCACCGCAGCAACTGTTTAGGTGAGTATTGTAAAGTGATTTTTATGTTCTACACAACAGCCTAGACTCTTATATACAGCATTCTAACATGCTGTATATAAGAGTGGTTATAAGAGTTGCCACTGGTGGTAGCCGCAGCTTATAGGCCCCAAATCTGGTGACAGGTTCCCTTTAAAGAGCCCCAATTGCCAGGGAAAGGTAAGCGATTGATCGCAGCATTCAGGGGCTTAAACTACCGGGATCAGCCAGGGCTGTGGAGTCGGTAAGCCAAACCTTCGACTCCGACTCCGACTCCGACTCCTCAAATTCTCTTGCACCGACTCCGACTCCGACTCCGGCTCCGACTCCGACTCCGGCTCCGACTCCGACTCCTACATATATTGCTTATAGTTAGGTGAAAAATTTATTGTAGTACATGAATGTGTGTATGTGAACATCAGACATTTAATAATTTTTATGATACAATAATCAAGATATTTGGATAGAACATAAAATATATTTATTGGAATACAACTTTAGAACACAAAAAACTGTAATAAATTGTAAATATGTAATACACTATGTAATATACAGTAGATTACATATATATCTTGTGTGTGTATATACAATATATATATATATATATATATATATATATATATATATATATATATATATATATATATATATAACATATTTACAATTTATTAGTTTTTTGTGTTCTAAAGTTGTATTCCAATAAATATTTTATGTTCTATCCAATTATCTTGATTATTGTATCATAAAAACAATTAAATGTCTGATGTTCACATTGTACTACAATAAATTTATCACTTAAATATAAGCATTATACTAAATGTTATTATTTAGTAAAATATTCAGCACATTCTGCATTGCACGACTGTCCCCAATTTATTATATATTTTAGGAGTCGGAGTCGGTGCATTTTATACCGACTCCGACTCCGACTCCACCAAAATGAGCTCCGACTCCGACTCCACGACTCCGACTCCGACTCCACAGCCCTGGGATCAGCGCGGGCACCGCTCTGGTCAGGGAAAGCCAAGTCCCAGCTGTTATATCAGCCAGGGACCCAGCGGCGATCGCAGGTGGAACAGTGCCTAAACCCCCGCGATCACCATGACTTAAAAAAAATCACAAAAAAAGCATGGAAAAAATCATATGGAAAAATGCGCAAACACAATAAAAAAGTGGGGTTTCTTCTGCTGCATTTTTTCTGCCAAAACATGATTTTTTTTTTTTTATATGCAGAAAAGAAGCCCATTAAAAAGCAACGTGTACAGACAGCCTAAAACTCTGAAGACTCTCATATGCAGACAAAAAAAATCCCTGACATCTGAATGATGTCTGAAACTGAGTTTGTAGTGTATGGCTGAAGACAAGCCCTTCTCATTTCACGTTACCCCCAATTAAAATAATAAAGCTTATACTCTCCTCCCGCTGCAGCGGTGGCGGCACTCTTGTGAGGTTGTGCAGTCACGCACGCCTCTCATCCAATCACCTCCGGCTTCTCTCTTCCAACCTTGGGACACATGGGTAGTCAACAAGATGTGAGCCTCAGCCGCAGTTCTCACTCCCTATTGATTAACTCATATGTCCGAATGTGGAGAGACAGAAGCCGGAGGTGATTGTATGCCGGACTCGCGTGACGTCACAACCTCGTGAGCACTGGAACCGCTCCGACACAGGAGGAGAGTATAAGCTTCTTTTTTATTTTAATTGGAGGAATCATGTGTAATGAGAAGGGCTTGTCCTAGTAGTGGACAACCCCTTTAAAGAAAAATTACCAGCAAAAGGAATAAAAATAGTATTGGTCAGATAACTGGTGACCTCCACTGTTGCCAATTGGATCCCAATGCCAGTTCATTACAGTCAGGCACAGACCTGTGAGCAGGGAGTGCAGGGATCCTGAGTGAAGGAGAACATCAGGAGGCTGTGACCGCCATTCTTGAAGTTGAGCTTAGGAAAGTTGGACAGGCCGGTTTAATGTTGTGAGTACAGACCGTGATGTACGGACTGGCAGCAGCTCTCGTGACCCGAATGTAAAAGTGTTGTATATGCTGGAAGCTGCTGAGATCAGGTCAGGAGCCCCGCGGTCACTCCATTTATCACAGTCCATACTCACTGTAAAAAACGTGTGTGTGAAAAAAGTGTTAAAACTGAATAGTACAGAGGGGGAAAACAGAGGGCACGTGCATGATGTAGATGACGTCGTGATTAGAAAGATGGATCCGCTTTTAGGATGAGGACACACGAGCATTACTGTGAGTGTATTACATGACACTCAGCTCCCGCTCTGCTGCGAGCATGAGCCAAGTGTCATTATACTGTGATGCGATCCTGCGATTGGGTCACAGCTGCGGAGGAGAGGGAGGGACGAGGGACTAATCTCTCTATCTCCTCCATTTTCAGCTGATGAGATTATCGTACTGCACTCCGGTGTTATCAGAGTGCAGTGCGCTGTTTCTCTCTCACCCATAGACTTGTATGGGTGCGAGTGAATACAGATTGGATGACACCCACATCATGCTGTGATTGTTTGTTTGTTTTTTTATCCAATTAGGGCTGAGAAAAAAAAAACGCTCATGGGACACATATTGTAACATTGGTCCAAGTGGAATGCAATTTTATTTATTTTTTTTTTTTTTAAATCGCATCTCACTCTCTGTTTTACTCGCCATGTGTCCTTAGCCTTAATGTCATTCCACACTAGGACGTTAAACATGGCGTACTGTTGTGCTACATTTTAGACTCTGCTTATTGTTGTAGATGCCTTTTCGGACAAAAAAAGAGAATGATGACGGTCTTCCAAGTAAACTTCTGGTGTCAGAGTTCCGATCTTTAGTTGTCAGTCGATCGTCAAGAGACAGTCAGACCACAAATAAATCTCATCAAGAAAATGTGGCAAATTTTAAGAAATTCAGGAAGGTAACGTGATGGCTTCTGTCCTGATACTTTACAGCTGACGTGTTTTGTGAATCTTTGTAGCGGGCAGGATTTCATTGATGTAGTACACAACTACGACTACACCAGACAAATATAAAGGGTCCTGCACCCCAGAGAGGAACGGTGGGTCCCAGGCAGACAGGAATTACCTGGTCTACAAACCCCAAATCTTATGTAATCCTGAGTTTTTATATTGCTTCTTTTATAGCCCTGATCTCTTGAGTTAGCGGCACTGTGGTTGTTTGCCAGGAAGATGGCCGCATGATATTGCATTCAATGGTTGCCAGTCTGTTCTCTATGGGGCATGCAAAATAATGTGGCCGCATAAGTGTAAAGGTGGTGTCACACACAGCGACGGCGATAACGACGTCGCTGCTAAGTCACCATTTTCTGTGACGTAGCAGCGACGTCCCGTCGCTGTGTGTGACATCCAGCAACGACCTGGCCCCTGCTGTGAGGTCGCCGGTCGTTGCTGAATGTCCTGCTTCATTTTTTGGACGTTGCTCTCCCGCTGTGAAGCACACATCGCTGTGTGTGACAGCGAGAGAGTAACAATCTGAATGTGCAGGGAGCCGGCGTCTGGCAACCTGCGGTAAGCTGTAACCAAGGGTAAACATCGGGTAACCAAGCGAAGTGCTTCGCAGGTTACCCGATATTTACCTTGGTTACTAGTGTCCGCCACTCTCAGGCTGCCAGCTCCCTGCTCCCTGCACGCGTAGCCAGAGTACACATCGGGTAAATAAGCAAAGGTTTGCTTATTAACCCAATGTGTACTCTGGCTAGGAGTGCAGGGAGCCAGCGCTAAGCGGTGTGCGCTGGTAACCAAGGTAAATATCGGGTAACCAGCGAAGGCTTACCCGATATTTACCTTAGTTACCAAGTGCAGCATCGCTTCCACGCGTCGCTACTGGCTGGGGGCTGGTCGCTGGTGAGATCTGCCTGTTCGACAGCTCACCAGCGACCATGTAAGGACGCAGCAGCGATCCTGATAAGGTCAGGTCGTCGTCGCGATCGCTGCTGCGTTGCTACGTGTGACCCTAGCTTTAGACTGCTTTCCTCTCCTCGTTCAGTGGTCCCGTCGGGGCTTCCATCCAAACCATCTTCAATATGGGTTTCGTACATATGCGCTGATGGGGCCACTGACAATAATGCTGCAGACAGAGTTACCGTCTGCTTTGTCGTGCACCATTTTCAGCAGGAAATGCTTACTGGAGGCGTACACCCAGGCACAGTCTACTACGTCTGGGTGTCCGCCTTCAATAGGTGTATACTCCTATACGAAAATGGTGCACAACAGAGCACACGGTGACTCCGTCTGCACCTGTATAGTCAGTGGCCCCATCTGCGCACACCTCCTAATCCCATTTTAATGGGGGGTTTGGATGGAAGCCCCGACTGGACCACAGAACGGGGAGAGGAACGCAGTGTGAAAGTGGCCTAAACCAGCTGGTTGCTTGGACACGGGTACAAAGTCACCACGCAATGTAATAAATCTAAGACTGGATGTGACGTGCAAAAGTCACCATGTAGCATTAGCCAACGTGGCGAGTGATTTACAAAGCATGGCTGTCACTGTAGCACCTGGCTGTTCTACACGATACCCTGACAGCCCATCGATTTCAATGGACCCTGTGTAATACCTCATTTCCCCTGCGGTGGCGCTTCAGGAGAATTGCATCCAGCTTTTCCCACAATGTACAGATCTGCTGTTTCTCCGGGAAGGAGTTGTTTGCAGGGCACAATCTTTGACCTTGGAGGGTAGTATGTACTATATTACATGTAGGACCCCGGGATAAAGATCGATCCTTTTGGTAAGTGCAGTACTGACTGCTTATGTCCAGACACTTCTTGTAGCATTACTCTCCATGTTAACAGATAGCGTACCCCGGGGCTGGAAGCTTTCCTCACATCATCGGAGGATCCGACTTAATCGCTCATGACAGGAAGAAGAATTCTGAATTAGAGCAGTGGTTACGCCAAGAAATGGAGGTAAGAAGCCTGAAAGGGGAAATACAGAAAGCAGAAGGCGGTGCGGAGCGGTGTGTCACTAATTCATAGAGCTTGTGAGGAGCTGTGAAGTATTTCTGTATTGTCTTGCACAACACGGAAAGGAACTGCTAAAATGAGATTTACAGCATTAATCATAAAATGAGATTTATGGAAATAATATCCGGTTAATAAGATGCGGTGAGAAACAGAATCTGCTGCGCCCCTGCTCCGTTATGTGTGGGCGCTTTGCTCAGTGGTGACTTGTGTATTGTAGTGACTGCAGCCTAATAAACAGTAGTTACCCAGCACAATGTGAGGTGTCATTATAATGTACATTTAGGTTATGTGCGCACTAGCCAGTTTTTGCGCGTTTTTCGGGTGCGTTTTTGGACTCAAAACTGCATGACTTTGCTTCCCCAGCAAAGTCTATGACTTTTCATTTTTGATGTCCGCACACAACTTTTTTTTAGCTGCATTTTTGAGCTAAAAAAATAAATAGACATGTCAATTCTTTCCTGCGTTTTACTACATTTTTCACCCATGCAATGCATTGGAAAAACGCAGCAAAGCGCAGTGATCAAAAACGCGGTAAAACGCAGTGCGTTTTTGCCAGGGCTGTGGAGTCGGTAAGCCAAACCTTCGACTCCGACTCCGACTCCTCAAATTCTCTTGCTCCGGCTCCGACTCCGGCTCCGACTCAGACTCCGGCTCCGACTCCGACTCCTACATATATTGCTTATAGTTAGGTGAAAAATTTATTGTAGTACATGAATGTGTGTATGTGAACATCAGACATTTAATAATTTTTATGATACAATAATCAAGATATTTGGATAGAACATAAAATATATTTATTGGAATACAACTTTAGAACACAAAAAACTGTAATAAATTGTAAATATGTAATACACTATGTAATATACAGTAGATTACATATATATCTTGTGTGTGTATATACAATATATATATATATATATATATATATATATATATATATATATAACATATTTACAATTTATTAGTTTTTTGTGTTCTAAAGTTGTATTCCAATAAATATTTTATGTTCTATCCAATTATCTTGATTATTGTATCATAAAAACAATTAAATGTCTGATGTTCACATTGTACTACAATAAATTTATCACTTAAATATAAGCATTATACTAAATGTTATTATTTAGTAAAATATTCAGCACATTCTGCATTGCACGACTGTCCCCAATTTATTATATATTTTAGGAGTCGGAGTCGGTGCATTTTATACCGACTCCGACTCCGACTCCACCAAAATGAGCTCCGACTCCGACTCCACGACTCCGACTCCGACTCCACAGCCCTGGTTTTTGCAGCGGGTGCGTTTTTGTGCGTTTTGTTGCGGCCAAAAAGCAGCGTTTTGGAGAAGTGCTAAAAAGGTCTAGTGCGCACATAGCCTTACAGCATAAGATTGCTTTTTGTTTTACAGGAGCAAACTCAACAAGCCAGAGAACAGTCACTCGCAGACGATCTTTTCAGGTAAGTCCTGTCAATGTCTGTCTTATACAAAGCAATCTCCTACCCAAGCACAGCATAAATGGCGCCATAACTTTTCCACCCTTGAGCTGTGGACCACAGAATACTTTTGCAATATGGTGGTGGTCATTGCCGTTATGATCTAGTATATCATCGCCAATAATAATTTTTATTTCTATAGCGCCAATGTATTCTGCAGCAATTTCCAATCCATTAAAAATCATTCCAACTTTGAGCAGCTTTTGGCTTAGCCTCTATAATCTTCAGCTACAAACTGACCATGCAGCATGAATAATATGCATATGTAGCAGACGTCTTCATCTTTCCACGTTTTGGAATGATTTTCCATTGCACGGTTGCTCAGTGGCCATCGTTACCAGTCTTCACTGGTTTTGCTGACACATAATCCATACATAGATCTGCTCATCAGGTCAATACTTTATTTAGCATCTCTCCAGTTCTGGGAACATCCAGAAACCACATACGTTTGTGTGAATTATTTCCACAGCCTAAAGGGGTTCTTTGGGTATATGCTATTAGGGACTTAAGGCCGCTTTACATGCTGCGATATCGGTACCGATATCGCTAGCGTGGATACCCGCCCCCATCGGTTGTGCGACACGGGCAAATCGCTGCCCGTGGTGCACAACATCGCGCGCAGCCGTCACACTACTTACCTGCCTAGCGACGTCACTGTGACTGGCGAACCGCCTCCTTTCTAAGGGGGCGGTTCGTTCAGCGTCACAGCGACATCACACCAGCGTCACCGAACTGCCGCCCAATAGAAGCGGAGGGGCGGTGATGAGCGGGACGTAACATCCTGCCCACCTCCTTCCTTATTGCGGGCGGCCGAAGGTAAGGTGAGGTTCCTCGTTCCTGTGGTGTCACGCATAGTGATGTGTGCTGCCGCAGGAGCGACGAACTACTTCGTACACCGAGCGGCAGCGATATTCGAGAATAGGGAGGCATGTCTCCGATGAGCGATTTTGACCGATGATTTTGATTCAAAATCGCTCATAGGTGTCACACGCAAAGATATTGCTAAAGCGGCCGGATGTGCGTCACAAATTCCGTGACCCCAACGAGATCGCTTGAGCGATGTCGCAGCGTGTAAAGCGAACTTAAGTCCTACAATGGAGATCCGATCTGCACCCCACCTATCTGCTCCGGCGATGGCCAGATGTAAACGTTGAATGGACCTGCACTGCACAGTTCTGTGTAGTGACTGCTGCCAGATGCTGCAGAAAAGCTCCTATGGAAGAGAATAGTAGCTCATCTGCGGTAGCACGCAGCGGCTGCTCCATATCAAATAAAGCAGAGCTGTGCAATTCCATTCAGTGTTATTCATTCCAGCAATATATTAACAGCTGATCCGAGGCGTTGCCTGGAGTCGGACCCCTCACCAGTCTTATATTGTTGATCTGTGTCAAGCAGTCAATCTTGTATGCCTGGAGAACCCCTTTAAAAGGGTTTTAATTTTATTTTGTATTGTCTCATATTGTCTGTACATGTCCCCTCTGAATTGTAAAGCGCTGCGGAATATGTTGGCGTTATAGAAATAAAAATTATTATTATATTATTAGAAATGTCCCTCAGATACAAACTGATCATAGGGTGTGCTGCTTCTTGGGCCTCCAGTGATCCGCTGTAATTTGTGGAGAATCCCGACAGCCAGTTAAAGGGAACCTGTCATGTTGAAAATGTTATCTGCTCTGCGGACAGCATCCTATAGAGGAGGAGCTGATGAGGAGAATTATATACAGTTTTGTGGGCAAAGTTTCAGTAAAATTTGCACTTTTTTCATTGAAACCCTTGGTGTTTGTACATAGTTACATAGGTTTTAAAAAAAGACCTAGGTCCATCTAGCTCAAACTTCCTCCACCAATTATACATTTTTGTCATATGAGTCAGTCCAGTAGGCGGGCCTATTCGGTGATTGACAGCCTTCCCTGTAGAAGTAGGACCTCCCACTGGACTCAATGAATATAATACCAGTTATACTGATCTTATTAAACCACAAAGCCATGTATCATTCTGCTCAGTTTTTCCTTCTTTGTTCCAAGCTGCCCACATGCTGACTACAGGGCTGGTGCGAGTATGGGGATGACACAACATGGCGGCTCTGGACATTTGTAGAGAGGCACGAGATTTGTAAATTATGTTGTTCTATTGTAACAGATAATCCGCTAAGGCGCCGCTCACATCAGCGGTATTTTGCCGGAAAGGCGGATCCGGCACAAATGCATTTCAGTTCCATTCATTTACAATTGAAGCGCGGCAAATGCGGTCACATGCAGTTGCGTGCGTCATACATAAAAGCATGTGACCGCATTTGCCGCGCTTCCATTGTAAATGAATGGAACTGAAACGCATTTGTGCCAGATCCAGCTTTCCGGCAAAATACCGCTGATGTGAGCGGCGCCTGATTTCTGCCTATAGTTCTGAATGTTAATGTATTTTCCAGACACATATATGTGGGTTGCCTTCTTATTTTCATTCATTTATTTATGTTTTATTTTTTTCTGTGTGTAAAATCACTTTCCTCTAATTTCTTTGTAACACCGGTTTGGTAAAGTTCTGTAATATACTTTCCACGCGGTGACCGGTCATGTATCCTCTGCAGCTGCCATCATGATTAACCATTGCATACTAAACAGGATGGAAAAACAGTCAGTGACCCGCTGGAGAGATTTCCTGTCCTGCCTCATCATTTTCTGGAAAACAGATCAGATCTTTACACTTCTGCCATTATCCTGTCCTAATATATCAAACTTAAAGCATCTCTTTCCAGACCATAAGACGCACTCAAGATTAGACAACCTGGCGGTCAAAGGAAAGGGCTAATGACGGCAACTTAATGTTTTAGGGTAGGAAAGAGTATTAAAAGGGAACTTGTCCAGTGCAATACCCACGAGCAGTTCTAGTTGTATATTGCTAATCCCTGCCTAACCGTCCCTGTATACACTAGCCTAGATAAAGGGATCTTTAGAAAAAGGATTTCTAAACATCTTTTACCGTATGCTAATGAGCACGTGGACTAGTCCACTGGGCGTTACTTCCCTTGCCAGTCGCCCCCATTAGCATGTTAGTACACCCCTGTGGGTGTGCTAACATGCTAATGAATATGCAGCATCACAGGATGATTTGACTCACCTCTCCGCCGCCATCGCATCTGATGGGGGATTTCGGCTCAGTGCGCATGACCCCGGAGTTTTGCTCAAGCGCACTACCTCAGTTTGAAGCCAAGACGCGTACACTGGGCTTTATAGTGCACATGATCCAAACTCCAGGGTCATGCACACTGAGCCGAAATCCAGTGTCGGGCAGCGATGGCAGGGGAGAGGTGAGTGCGATCATCCTGTGACTCTGCTCATTCATTAGCATGTTACCACGCCCACAGGGGTGTACTAACATGCTAATGGAGCCGACTAGCCAAGGGAACTAACGCCCAGGGGACTGCTCGTGGTTCTGGGTGCATATTGCACCTGACAGGTTCACTTTAAACACTATTTTGAGTATTTATTTTTTTTTGTAGGCGGGTTATTGTGTTTTAATTTCCTGTTTGGGTCACATATTTAGACAATATGAATTTTTCTTTTTTTTTTTTATTTATTATTATACCCAAAACGTTATTTACACGCAACATTGCATGAAACTGCGTACATATATAAATGGCTGAGTGAAGTTTTTGCAACGTGCCAGGATTTTTATTTTCAGAATATAGACAGCTGGGGTTAATATCAACACATTATTTAGTAATATATCTTTTTATTTTCACACGTCAAAGGCGCAAAAACTTTCCTGGCACAAAATGTTCAGAAAGCCCTGGCAACGAAAGGGTTTAACCCCTTCACGATATGCGAACTACAATTAAGTTTTTAAAAATATCACAAAAAGTTCAAATTGCTTCCTCTTTTTGCCCCCATTGAAACTAAAATAACAAAAAAAAGTATCAAAACATAAAATAAAATTGATCGGTTAAACAGCGTAACGAAAAAAAAAATCAGTATGCCAGAATTGGCCGCTGAAACATTGCAATAAAATACAATAAGAGGCGATCAAAACATTGTATGTACACAAAAATGGTATCGGTAAAAACGTCAGCTCAGGGTACAAAAAATAAGCATATGGCTATATTGATGGAAGAAGGGGAGGAAAAGACTAAAACGGGCTTTACACGCTACAACAAATCTAACGATGTGTCGGCGGGGTCACGTCGTAAGTGACGCACATCCGGCATAGTTAGTGGTGGTGTAGCGTGTGACAGCTACGTGCGATTGCGATTGAACGTAAAACCGTTCATCGCATACACGTCGTTCATTTCCTTAAAATTGCACGTTGGATTGTTTAATGTTCCCGAGGTAGCACACATCGCAGTGTCTGACACCCCGGGAACGATGAACAGATCTTACCTGCGTCCCGCGGCTCCTGCCAGCAATGCGGAAGGAAGGAGGTGGGCGAGATGTTTGTCCCGCTCAGCTCCGCCCCTCCGCTTCTATTGGCCGGCTGCCATGTGACGCCGAACGTCCCTCCCACTCCAGGAAGTGGATGGGCGCCGCCCACATCGAGGTCGTATGGAAGGGTAAGTGGGTGTGACGGGAAATAATCATTTGTGCGACAAGGTCAACAAATTGAACGTGCTGCACATACGATGGGGGCGTGTCACATCGCATATGATATCGTATGTGATATCGTAAGGTGTAAAGCAGCCTTAAAACGCAAAAGCCCAGAAAATGGACACGGCGGGAAGGGGTTAAGGCACGTAGCTGATGTAGCTCATTGGTATCCTGGCATTACGGGTGACTGGGGCTTTTGAAGTGAATAATCTGTACAGTATAATCCAGGTTACGTGTCATCGTCATAGCAAAAGGCAATCATATTCCAGAAGAAAGGAAGCGGCAGTGAGACGATAAAGCCCTGCCTGCTCCCCGGCCGCCGGGCTCTGCACATTAGGCCCCTGTCACAGCCGCTGCTGAGCTGCACCGCAGGTTATTTTCAGCGTTGTTTGCTTTTTTCCTTCCTGTCTCGTTTATAGGATAATCAGGAGTTGCTTGGAAACGGCAGCCAGCTACAATTATATTCTCACTTAAGTGATGATGCAATTTGGCTGCCGCATGTCCCTGCCTCAGAAAATAGAGCTTAGTAAATGGGATTGAGGAGGGTGAATATGCTCAATCACTTTCTCGTATGTGACGCACTTCTAAATCCTGACTCAGCTCATCTGGGGAGACATCACCCTGGCTGCTTAAATACTGAAAGCCCGGAGATCGTCATGCAGTAAGGCTCCCTGCCTGCATGCCTGCCTGGTATACGCTATGGAGCCAGAATCCTAATTATAGGGGTGACCAGATGACATTTGCTTCCAAAGTGCCTGAATAGATGCCAGCAATAGAAGTGCGTTTTTTTGTGCACCTTGCATATGCAACAACTGGCTGGATGTTATTGCTTTGTATGAAGGGGTGACCATGAGCCCCCACTGCAAAATCTGTAATGGCCCCCTTTTATCATGCATGTAATATTTCACTCCTTGTATACAGCAAAGAGATGTTTTAGGCTCCCTCTGGCTTAAAGGCCTCTGATCCTGAGCATTTAAAGGGAACCAATCACCAGGATTTTCGCATATAACCTATAGCCAGTGCTATACTGGCACTATCAGGCTGATTCTATACATACCTGTAGTGCTCATCTCGGATGTTTAGGTTTTGAAATCCAAGAAAGGGAAGTTTATAAAATCCTCAGCTTCTTGAGTGACAGCAGCTGAGGAGCAGATAATATCTGGGGGTATTCATAGTTATCCCCTCCCCTGATAGAATTTGCATAAGTATTATACAATCGATTTACTTTTTCACTAGCAGGACCTGTGTGAGGTCATACCCATGTGACCAGAAGGGGCGGGGCCTCAGCCTCAGCCAACAGAAGAATGTTGCTTCCTGGTATCAGCTTTGTTGGCTGAGGCCCCGCCCCTCCTGGTCACATGGGTATGACCTCACACAGGTCCTGCTAGTGAAAAAGTAAAATCGATTGTATAATACTTGGGTAGATGCTAGAATGTACGTGCTCCTGACAGGTATGACATAACTTGACATGTGATGGGGGTGTATTCAAAATGCATCCCGATGTTTCCAGCCAGACTTTTCCATTGTTTTTCTAAGTCCATGTGGGAATAGAGTTGATTATAATAGAAGCGGGGGTCTGGGGGTGAGACCCAAATATGGTGGGTGGGGGGGATGAATCCCCCCTTGCATGATTATAGTGGATAGGAAGAAACATCGCCACACCCCCAACGAAGCCGGCCACGCCCACTACCCTGTCAGGAGCCTGTACATTCTAGGCTCAACCATAATACTTATCTCCCCCCCATTTAGAATTAGCATAACTATAAATAACCCCCACACCCGCTATTATCTGCTCCTCAGCTGCTGTCACTCAAGAAGCTGCTGATTTTATAAACTTTCTGGGATTTCAAAACCTATACATCCCGAGCTGTCCACTACAGGTATGTATAGAATCAGCCTGATAGTGCCAGTATAGCACTGGCTTTAGGTTATATACGAAAATCCTGGTGATTGGTTCCCTTTAACATCTTAGGGTATGTGGGTATGACAGCCTTTTCAGCTGGGTCTGCATCAAAAACTGCCTAAAAAAATGCTTAAGGCCCTGTGCGCACGCTGTGGATTTACCTCGGATTTTGCTGCAGATTTACTGCAGAAAATGTGTCTATCATTGCTGCAGTTATTCCCCAGCAAATCCTATGGGTTTTAAAAAATGCTGTGCGCACACTGTGTTTTTTTTATACCTGCGGATTTACCCGCGGATTTTCTGCTGCGGAATTAATGTGCATGTCACTTCTTTTCCGCAGGTACCTGCGGTTTTTGCCATAGATAATAGTAAAATTCTGCAGCAAATCTGCAGTAAAGCCACATGCGGATTTCGTTGCGTTTTTTTTGCCGCGGGTGCTGGATTCTTTAAAAGGGTCCGGATTTTTCTTAAGAAAAAGGCACTTTCTAGTGCACACATGGCCTAAAGAGTGAATATTGATATTGACTAAGAGGGCCACTTAATATGGTGGTGGTTTCCTAAAAAGAGCCACTCCTTGGCTAGGTCCTTCCCGGAGGGATATCTGGCTAGTTTTCTGTGTTGAGACTCCTAACAGAGGCTCCACGGACTTTTTTGATTTGCATATTTCCCAGGGGACAATGCACTTAGAATTTCACTGTCTTGAGCGCCCTTGTTGGCTGCTGGCAGTGTTTTCTCTGGCTGGTCTCCGCAAAGTCTACAAGGCATAGACAATAAGTTGTAATAATTCGCCAACCTTTTTCATTCAGTTTTTTTTAGTTTTTTTGCTTCATTCTTCAAGAACGACTTTTCTTAGAGCCTGGATGCTAGATGAAGAGTGCTGATGACTTCTCTCCTCATTCCCCATAGGTGTGTTCAGATCAGGAGACTCTTGGCCACTGAATCACTTTCACCCTGTTCATGTTCAGAATAAAACAGTGGCCTTAGATGTGTGTTTTGAATCATTGTCATGTTGGAAAAGTGCGCATCATGTGGACGGAGTGATGACAGCATTTTCTCTTTCAATATAGAGCAGTTCAAAAGAGAGTTCATGACACCATCAATGAAATGTAGCTCCTTGCCACCCATCCTGAAGCCCCACGTGAAGACACTGCCACCATGTTTCACTGTAGGCACCATGTGTTTTTCTTTGTACTCACCTTTAGCAACACCATACAGTTTTGAAGTCATCAATTCCAAAAACATGTTTATCTTTGTCTCATTTCTCCAGATATGTCCCAGTAGTCTTTACGTTTTTCACCATAGACCCAGGCAAAAATTGTAGGTGGTCTTTTTTGTGCATGGGCATTAGAAGAGACTTCCTTTGTGGATGACACCCATGATGCCATTCCTCAGCAGTGTACATCCTGGGAATCATGGTGTATCATGGGAAACACCCCGGTTTGGCTTCTACTTCTTTCGCTGAATTTCCATGTCAATTTTCGTCAACCCTTCTCATCAGAAGTCTCTTCTGTTTAGGACGTCTCTGGGAGATACTTGCAGTTCCATCTTTCTTCAATTGTAACACCCTTCTATAATGAACTGTCTGCTGGCCATCTGTGTAATGAATAGTTAGTTAGGCAGGGATTAGCAATATGCACGCAGAACTTGGGTGTATATTGTACCTGACAGGTTCCCTTTAGGCCATGTGTGCACGCTGCGGATTTTACCACAGAAAATGTCTAACATTTCTGCAGTCATTCCCCAGCAAAACCTATGGGTATAAAAAATGCTGTGCGCACACTGTGTTTTTGTTATATTTGCAGATTTTCCGCTGTGGAATTAATGAGCATGTCACTTTTTTTCCCGCAGGTACCTTCGGTTTTTGCCATAGATAATGGTAAAAATCCGCAGAGACCAACCTGCGGCAAATCCGCAGCAAACTGCTTCAAAACCGCATGCGGATTTCGTTGCGGTTTCGGTGCGTTTTTGACTGCAGGTGCAGGATTCTTTAAGAGGGTCTGGATTTTCCTTGCGAAAAAGTAACTTTGTAGTGCGCACATGGCCTTAAAGTGACATTTTTATTATCACAAAGTATCATCATGGGGCAAAACGATTGGTTTAGATCAGAGTTAGAGCATTTATACATTTTTGTAATTAAAGGGAACCTGTCATGTTGGCTCTAAAAAATCACTTCCCGAAGGAGAGGGCGTCCAGAGTCAATGAGCAGAAGAATAAATAGTTTTCTTTGTCGCTCCATTGGGAGACCCAGACAATTGGGTGTATAGCTATGCCTCCGGAGGCCACACAAAGTATTACACTAAAAGTGTAAAGCCCCTCCCCTTCTGCCTATACACCCCCCGTGCACACGGGCTCCTCAGTTTTTATGCTTTGTGCGAAGGAGGCAGACATCCACGCATAGCTCCACAGCTTGGTCAGCAGCAGCTGCTGACTAGGTCGGATGGAAGAAAAGAGGGCCCATAATAGGACCCCCAGCATGCTCCCTTCTCACCCCACTTTGTCGGCGGTGTTGTTAAGGTTGAGGTGCCCATTGCGGGTACACAGGCAGGAGCCACATGCTGTTTTCCTTCCCCATCCCTTAATGGGCTCTGGGTGAAGTGGGATCCGGATCGGTCTCCAGGCACTGGGACCGTGCTCCCTCCGCAGCCCCTGGGAATCTGCAGGATAGGAGCTGGATATCGTCAGGGACAAAGCCCTGCTACTATGAGGTACTCTGTCTCCGTGGGGACCGCGCATGGAGCGCTGGTCCCATACACATTACAGCAGTGCGCCGGGCATGGAGCGCTTGTGCCAGACACTTTCCATCTCTGCTGGGTGTGTTAGTGCGCCGGACATGGAGCGTTTGGGCCAGACACTTTCCAGCTCTGCTGGGTGTGTTAGTGCGCCGGACATGGAGTGCTTGTGCCAGACACTTTCCAGCTCTGCTGGGTGTGTTAGTGCGCCGGACATGGAGCGTTAGTGCCAAACACTTTCCAGCACTGCTGGAGGTGTTAGTGCGTCGGGGGACTACGCGCGGCCGCGCTTATTGCCGGCCGCGCTTATAACTTTAGTCCCCGGCTTCTGCGGCCTAGTGTCGTTCTTTCCCGCCCACAGGCCTGCCAGTCAGGGGAGGGGCGGGACGCTGCACGGATCGTCAGCGGAGGGCTGGAGCATACATTAGTATCCTCCTCCCTCCTCACTCAGTACAGTGGGACGCTGGATTCCCGCACTTTTCTTGGGCACGCCCACGGTCTCCTCCTCCTCACTGAACGCCGGCAGCCATTCCTGTCAGCGATTCAGACGCTGGAGAGGAGAGGCAACACAGGGAGACCTAGGCAGGGAATCTGGCGACCACACAACCGCTCTGAGCGGTCGGTAAGCAGCACCTGTGGTGCTGGCCCCACTGAGTACCGAAGTGTGTATATATATATATATATATAGGCTTTTAGGCTATACATTGCACTGTACGGTCGCTCTGTTGATTTTTGGCTATATACCCTCCTGGTTGTTCTCAGAGGAGACAACATGTCATCTGCAGGGCCGACTGCCGCTGCTACAGGTGGCCCAGGTGGATCCACCTGCTACCACTGTCCAGGTGACAGGGACGGAGTTTGCAGCCTTTGCTGACAAGCTGTCTGAGACTATGGACAAATGGTCTGCTAAAATACTGGAAGCTTTGCAGTCCAGACCGGTGATTCAGGCCCCGGGCTCTAGCCAATCCTTGACCCCTGGTCCCCCTCAATTGGAACAGCAATGTGCCCCGGGGGTAACCCACAGGTCCCAGGGTGAGGTCTCTGACACGGACCGCAGTCCCAGGCCGCCCAAGCGGGGTCGCTGGGAAATTCCCTCCACTTCATCACACTGTTCAGGGTCCCAGCAGGGGGACTCTCTGGAGGATGAAGCGGAGGTCTCAGATCAGGATTCTGATACTGAAGCCGCTCTCAACCTAGATACACCTGAAGGTGACGCAGTAGTGAATGACCTTATAGCGACCATCAATCAGGTGTTGGATATTTCTCCCCCAGCTCCTCCAATTGAGGAGTCTGCTTCTCAGGAGAAATTCCGTTTCAGGTTTCCAAAGCGTACATTAAATATGTTTCTGGATCACTCTGACTTCAGAGAGGCAGTCCAGAAAAACCGAGACTGTCCAGACAAGCGTTTTTCCAAGCGCCTTAAGGACACACGTTATCCCTTCCCCCCCGAGGTTGTCAAGGGCTGGACTCAGTGTCCTAAGGTGGATCCTCCAATCTCCAGACTGGCGGCTAGATCCATAGTTGCAGTGGAAGACGGGGCTTCACTCAAAGATGCCACTGACAGACAGATGGAACTATGGTTGAAATCCATCTATGAAGTTATCGGCGCGTCTTTTGCTCCAGCATTCGCAGCCGTATGGGCACTCCAAGCTATCTCAGCTTGTCAGGCGCAGATTCATGCGGTAACACGTACATCTGCCCCACAAGTGGTGTCCTTAACCAATCAGGCGTCGGCGTTTGCGTCCTACGCCATTAATGCTATCCTTGACTCTGCGAGCCGTACGGCGGTGGCATCCGCCAACTCGGTGGTACTCCGCAGGGCCATGTGGCTACGTGAATGGAAGGCAGACTCTGCTTCCAAAAAGTTCTTAACCGGTTTGCCATTGGCTGGCGACCGCTTGTTTGGTGAGCGATTGGATGAAATCATTAAACAATCCAAGGGAAAGGATTCATCCTTACCCCAGTCCAAACCAAACAGACCTCAACCACGGAAGGTACAATCGAGGTTTCGGTCCTTTCGGACGGCGGGCAGATCTCAATTTTCCTCGTCCAAAAGGCCTCAGAAAAATCAGAGGAACTCAGATGCATGGCGGTCTAAGTCACGTCCTAACAAGACCGCCGGAGGCACCGCTCCCAAAGCGGCCTCCTCATGACTTTCGGCCTCTCCAAACCGCATCCTCGGTCGGTGGCAGGCTCTCCCGCTTTTGCAACACCTGGCTGCCACAAGTAAAAGACCGATGGGTGAGAGACATTCTATCTCACGGTTACAGGATAGAGTTCAACTCTCGTCCTCCGACTCGTTTCTTCAGAACATCTCCACCCCCCGACAGAGCCGAGGCTCTTATGCAGGCGGTGGGCACCCTGAAGGCGGAAGGAGTGGTGATCCCGGTTCCTCGTCAGCAACGGGGTCACGGTTTTTACTCCAACTTGTTCGTGGTGCCAAAAAAGGACGGATCCTTCCGTCCCGTTCTGGACCTAAAGCTGCTCAACAAGCATGTGAAAACCAGGCGGTTCCGGATGGAATCGCTTCGCTCCGTCATCGCCTCCATGTCCCAAGGAGATTTCCTGGCATCAATAGACATCAAAGATGCTTATCTCCACGTACCGATTGCGCCAGAGCATCAGCGCTTCCTGCGCTTCGCCATAGGGGACGAACACCTTCAGTTCGTGGCACTACCTTTTGGCCTGGCAACAGCCCCACGGGTCTTCACCAAGGTCATGGCAACAGTGGTGGCAATCCTACACTCTCAGGGACACTCGGTGATCCCTTACTTAGACGATCTACTTGTCAAGGCACCCTCTCAAGGGGCATGCCAACACAGCCTGAACATTGCTCTGGAAACTCTCCAGAGTTTCGGGTGGATCATCAATTTTCCAAAGTCAAATCTGACACCGGCCCAATCACTAACATATCTTGGCATGGAGTTTCATACTCTCTCAGCGATAGTGAAGCTTACGCTGACCAAACAGCGTTCACTACAGACAGGGGTGCAATCTCTCCTTCATGGTCAGTCACACCCCCTGAGGCGCCTCATGCACTTCCTAGGGAAGATGGTGGCAGCAATGGAGGCAGTTCCTTTTGCGCAGTTTCATCTGCGCCCACTTCAATGGGACATTCTCCGCAAATGGGACAGGAAGTCGACGTCCCTCGACAGGAACGTCTCCCTTTCTCGGGCAGCCAAAGCTTCCCTTCAGTGGTGGCTTCTTCCCACTTCTCTGTCAAAGGGGAAATCCTTCCTGCCCCCATCCTGGGCTGTGGTCACGACGGACGCGAGCCTGTCAGGGTGGGGAGCGGTCTTTCTCCACCACAGGGCTCAGGGGACTTGGACTCAGACAGAGTCCTCCCTTCAGATCAATGTTCTGGAGATAAGGGCAGTGTATCTTGCCCTAAAGGCGTTCCAGCCGTGGCTGGAAGGCAAACAGATCCGAATTCAGTCGGACAACTCCACAGCGGTGGCATACATCAACCACCAAGGCGGGACACGCAGTCGGCAAGCCTTCCAGGAGGTCCGGCGGATTCTGCTATGGGTGGAAGCCACAGCCTCCACCATATCCGCAGTTCACATCCCGGGCGTAGAAAACTGGGAAGCAGATTTTCTCAGTCGCCAGGGCATGGACGCAGGGGAATGGTCCCTTCACCCGGACGTGTTTCAGGAGATCTGTTGCCGCTGGGGCATGCCGGACGTCGACCTAATGGCGTCCCGGCACAACAACAAGGTCCCGACGTTCATGGCACGGTCTCAAGATCACAGAGCTCTGGCGGCAGACGCCTTAGTTCAGGATTGGTCGCAGTTTCAACTCCCTTATGTGTTTCCTCCTCTGGCACTGTTGCCCAGAGTGTTACGCAAGATCAGGGCCGACTGCCGTCGCGCAATCCTCGTCGCTCCAGACTGGCCGAGGAGGTCGTGGTACCCGGATCTGTGGCATCTCACGGTCGGCCAACCGTGGGCACTCCCAGACCGACCAGACTTGCTCTCTCAAGGGCCGTTTTTCCATCTGAATTCTGCGGCCCTGAACCTGACTGTGTGGCCATTGAGTCCTGGATCCTAGCGTCTTCAGGATTATCTCAAGAGGTCATTGCCACCATGAGACAGGCTAGGAAACCAACGTCCGCCAAGATCTACCACAGGACGTGGAAAATTTTCCTGTCGTGGTGCTCTGCTCAGGGCGTTTCTCCCTGGCCATTTACGTTGCCCACTTTTCTGTCCTTTCTTCAATCCGGATTAGAAAAGGGTTTGTCACTAGGCTCCCTTAAGGGACAAGTCTCTGCGCTCTCTGTCTTTTTTCAGAAGCGCCTAGCCAGACTTCCACAGGTACGCACGTTCCTGCAGGGGGTTTGTCACATCGTTCCTCCTTACAGGCGTCCGTTAGAACCCTGGGATCTGAACAGGGTGCTGATGGCTCTTCAGAAACCACCGTTCGAGCCAATGAGGGATATCTCTCTCTCGCGCCTTTCACAGAAGGTGGTCTTCCTAGTGGCAGTCACATCACTTCGGAGAGTGTCTGAGCTAGCAGCACTGTCATGCAAAGCCCCCTTCCTAGTGTTTCACCAGGACAAGGTGGTTCTGCGTCCGGTTCCGGAATTTCTCCCTAAGGTGGTATCCCCCTTTCATCTCAATCAGGATATCTCCTTACCCTCTTTTTGTCTTCATCCAGTTCACCAATGTGAAAAGGATTTGCACTTGTTAGATCTGGTGAGAGCACTCAGATTCTACATTTCTCGTACGGCGCCCCTGCGCCGCTCGGATGCACTCTTTGTCCTTGTCGCTGGCCAGCGTAAAGGGACACAAGCTTCCAAATCAACCCTGGCTCGGTGGATCAAGGAACCAATTCTCGAGGCTTATCGTTCCTCCGGACTTCCGGTTCCCTCAGAGCTGAAGGCCCATTCTACCAGGGCCGTGGGAGCGTCCTGGGCTTTGCGGCACCAGGCTACGGCTCAGCAGGTGTGTCAGGCGGCTACCTGGTCGAGCCTGCACACTTTCACGAAACACTATCAGGTGCATACCTATGCTTCGGCAGATGCCAGCCTAGGTAGGCGAGTCCTTCAGGCGGCGGTTGCCCACCTGTAGGACGGAGCCGGTTGCGGCTCTATTATGAGGTATTATTTACCCACCCAGGGACTGCTTTTGGACGTCCCAATTGTCTGGGTCTCCCAATGGAGCGACAAAGAAGAAGGGAATTTTGTTTACTTACCGTAAATTCCTTTTCTTCTAGCTCCAATTGGGAGACCCAGCACCCGCCCCTGTTTTTTGTGTACACATGTTGTTCATGTTGAATGGTTTCAGTTCTCCGATATTCCTTCGGATTGAATTTACTTTAAACCAATTATAATTTTTTCCTCCTTCTTGCTTTTGCACCAAAACTGAGGAGCCCGTGTGCACGGGGGGGTGTATAGGCAGAAGGGGAGGGGCTTTACACTTTTAGTGTAATACTTTGTGTGGCCTCCGGAGGCATAGCCTATACAACCCAATTGTCTGGGTCTCCCAATTGGAGCTAGAAGAAAAGGAATTTACGGTAAGTAAACAAAATTCCCTTCTTTAGAACCACATTCATTTAACGGTATGCTGGAAGTCACTGAGAAGGACCGCCCACTGGACTAAGACCACCCACAGGACTCCTAAATCCAGAAAAAGAAGATATTTATATAAATAAAATGCAAGTTCTGCTGATTCTGATGTTTCCATCTGTATATGAATCTACTCAGCTCTTCCCTACACTTATATACTATGCTGCCCGCACTGTAATTCTGCTTTAACAACTATTTGTACAGGCCGTCCCCACATTGCTGACGATCAGTCTGAGCAATTTTTTTTTTTTTTTTTGAAGCGTTCAAAAATATAAATTTTTTTCATGCAGAAACTACTTCAATAAAAGCTATTTCTTGAACTATTTTGGAAGTGGCTTTTGCAGCCCTTTGTGTCCAGTTTAGAGTGGATTCCACCAGGAGACACTTAAAAAAAAAAATAAGAAACAGCACTTCCCTTTAACTTTTTTTTTTTTTTGTTACAAAAAATCATAGTTGAAACCAATCACTTAAACTAAACAGCAAAGGAGATTAACATTGAAAAGAATAGGAAGACTCCTTCAAGTGTTTGAGGGTTTTTTTAGGCAATTTTTATAGCTTTTTTTTTTTTTAGCAAACTGTTAAAAAAATAAATACAATATAAATACAAAAAACTCCTCAGAAACACTCCATGTGGACAAAACCTTAAAGGGAATCTGACACCAGGTTTTCGCTCCTTACTCTGAGAGCAACATAATGTAGACAGAGACCCTGATTCCAGCGATGTGTCACTTACTGAGCTGTTTGCTGTCATTTTGATAAAATCAATGTTTTCTCTGCTGAAGATCTAGCAATTATACAGAGCTCATGAATATGCTGGACTACCTGCAGCACATCAAGTAGTCCTCTAATGATCTATTGCCGATTAACAGTGATTTTATCAAAACTACACTAAGCTGTCCATTAAGTGACATCACTGGAATCAGGATCTCTGCCCCTACATTATGCTGCTCTCAGATTAGGTGGCAACAAATTGGTGCCAGATTCCCTTTAAATCCTCACACTTATGATATTTGTACAACACTAGGAATTTATGAGAAATGATGCATGTGAAAAGCTGTATAGTGAAATCTGTCTTTGTGCTAGGCATCTGTCTAGGAAAATAAACCCTCCGTACAAGGTATACAAGATACAGTAGTGCCCAGAAGCCTTAAGTGTACTGTCTGAGCGTCTGTCGCTTGCAGTGGTTGCAGAAATGTCTTGGATCGTCACATTCATCTTAATCACTTGAAATTCACATACTCGCAACCACAATATTGGATGTATTTGGATGTGGCTGTATGTGAATTCACATTTGTGCTGTAAAGAGGTAGAAGAGAAACTGGCAATAAAAGGGTTGCTCAGATTATTGCAAATAATAAATATGTAAGCATAATAAAGATGATCACAAGCCGCTTACTAATATATACTGCTGAAAAAAATAAAGGTGTGTGTGTGTGTGTATATAGTCTGTTTCTCTTCTACCTTTTTACAGCACTAATGTGAATTCACATACAGCCACATCCAAATATGTCCAATATTGTAGGGGTGAGTATGTGAATTTCAAGTGATTAAGATTAGTGTTGAGCGAATCCGAACTGTAAAAATCCGGATCCGTGCGGTTTCAGAGTCCGATCCGGGTCCTACCCGGTCGCGGGAATCCGTCTGCACGATCCGGATCCGGGATAATTTTATTTTTTTTTTCTCTCTCTCTCTCTTCCTCTCTCGTCCCGGATCCGCTCCCCATTCACATACATGGGTCCGGATCGGATCCGGACTTCTTTTCCGATCCGCGACGGATTTGCCGGACCCGGATTATTAGAAATCCGACGAACTCTAATTAAGATGAATGTGACGATCCAAGAAATTTCTGCAACTATTGCAAACGACAGATACTCAGACATATAGATAGATATTGTATAAATATACTGTATGTGTGCGTATGATGGATGCATATATATATATATAAAAAATATATTTTAGTGTAAACCTTGAAAAGGGAATACACAAACTACATCTGCCCCATCATCAACCTGAATTCCCTCCCTCCTATAAGACCCCGGCAGATAGGACGGCCGTAATAAGACATTACTCTGCCTCCTGCATTGAAACCCTGCACCCGCCATCTGTGTCTACACCAGTGGGAGTCGGGCGCCACAGAAGCCGAGTGACTTGTCCCATGAAATCCCCCAATCCGCAGCAAGTTATGGACAGAAATACTGAATGGATGGCAGGGACTTCAGGGTGAACGGGAAGACATAGTTTTACTAATAAAGAAAATGACACCAAGAAGGGATGATATATAATATATATATAAAAAACTAAATGAATATGTAGAAATATTAACAAGATTTGTGGATTTTATAAAAGTGAAATAAATAAAATCTTTATTATTTTACTCATTTATTTTGCAATTCTCTGCTATGAGGCAACTGATTGCAGAGCCCAGACTAAGAAAGCCAGTGTCACAACTTCCTCTAAGCCGGGTTTGGTAAGAGTAAGACTGACACAAGGATTTCACTCCCTACTTCCAAAAAAAAAAAAGTGTTCTTCCCACTTCATTATCGAGAGCCGCATGTTGTACTCCCCTGAGACGAGTCTGAAGTGTTTTGCTGACGTTCTTACATTCTGATTCTGTACTAAATTGTATAGTGATTTTTGGTTTATTTTCTACAGGTATAACCCTAGAACGGTTAAAAGACGACGATGAAGAAACCGTAGAAGACGTCTTATGTAAAGCAAATAAAATGAATGTTTAATGTGTATGCTAGTGAAGTGATCATTGTGTCTTGGGAATTATGGGATGTCGCTACATTTACAGAAGACAGAAATAATCACCCCGTATGTCTACTCAATAGCCATCTCTAAGGCTTCCGTACACATGTGGTAGACAAAATTGTGCAAACCGGGACCTGATGGACTATGTAATGTGGCTGTCTCCTGGATTACCCAGGCAGGGGGCAGTTAGTGGGATCATAGGTGGCACAAAAGCTCTAGATTTTATTTCCTACTAGCAAAATACCTGCGGCTTCACTCGTGGAAATTATGTTTCAAGTTCCCTTGATTCTACCTGTCTCATCCGTTTCTTTTCAAGCCAAAGACGACGTGCCCGGTGTTCAGATGTCTTAGCTTTTGGGTTAACTAGCAAAATACATGGTCAGTCCTCGGTATCATGACCTTTTAGTAATCACCTCACACCGATCAGAGGTCTAATAGGTGAATTTATATTAAGCACAAAATGTGTGTCTTGAAAGATCTCAAATCTCAGTTATGAAAACTGCCTCACAGTAGTTGTCCATAGAAACCAGAGGTCGGCTTTCACTTTACCTCAGCAGCTTCAATGCTGAAAGCTGCACTCTAGTGGCTACAGGCAACCAGAATAATCTTACTATAAGGCAATCTTCATAAATGAGGCTCCAGTTACTTCTGCAGTGGCTATAGGTAACCAGAACAAACTTGCTGTGAGGCAATTGTCAAAAATGAGTCCAGTTTCTTGTGCACTGGTTGTTGACTACCGTTGCTTTAGGTACAGATTTTAGAGGGAACTATCAGGTTCCCCACCTTAGCGGCTATATGGTTGCTGCCCCTTTAACCCCTTCAGCCCCCAGCCTATTTTGACCTTACTGACCTCGCCATTTTGCGCAATTCTGACCCGTGTCCCTTTATGAGGTTATAACTGTGGAACGCTTCAACGGATCCTAGCGATTCTGACATTGTTTTTTTGTGACATATTGTACTTCATGAAAGTCGTAAATTTAGGCCGATATTTTTTTGCATTCATTTTTGGAAATTTGACGAAAAACTAGAAAATTGCGCAATTTTCAAAATTTGAAGTTTTATGCCCATAAATCTGAGAAATGTCACACAAAATAGTTACTAAATAAAATTTCCCACATGTCTACTTTACACCAGCGCAATTTTCAAAACACATTTTTTTGTTAGGAAGTTAGAAGGGGTTAAAGTTCATCAGCAATTTCTCATTTTTCCAACAAAATTTACAAAAAACATTTTTTAGGAACCACATCACATTTGAAGTGACTTTGAGAGGCCTAAGGGACAAAAAAAACAAACAAAAGTGACCCCATTCTAAAAACTGCACCCCTCAGGCTACTCAAAACCACATCCAAGAAGTTTATTACCCCTTTAGGTATTTCACAGGAGTCAAAGCAATGTGGAAGGAAAAAAATGAAAATTTACTTTTTTTTTTACACAAAAATGTTACTTTAGCCATAAAATTTAGCATTTTCACAAGGGTATCAGGAAAAATGACACCATAAAATTTATTGTGCAATTTCTCCTGAATACATAGATACCTCATATGTGGTGGAAATCACTTGTTTGGGTGCACGGCGGGGCTCGGAAGGTAAGAAGCGCCATTTAACTTTTCAAACGCAAAATTGTCTGGAATCGTTAGGGGACGCCATGTTGCGTTTGGAGACCCCATGAGGTACCTAAACAATTGAGCTCCCTCACAAGTTACCCCATTTTGGAAACTAGACCCCTCATGGAATTTTTTTAGATGTTTAGTGAGCTCTTTGAACCTCTGGTGGCTTCACAGAAGTTTATAACGTTGAGCCGTGAAAATATTTATACTTTTTTTTTACCACAATTGTTACTTCAACCAGGTAGCTTTTTTTTCACAAGGGTATCAGGAAAAATTACACCATAAAATTTATTGTGCAATTTCTCTTGAGTACACAGATACCTCATATGTGGTGGAAATCAAGTGTTTGGGTGCACGGCAAGGCGCGCTATTTTGACTTTTGGAGCTAATTTTCCATTCAAAAAGTCAAATGGCGCTCCTTCCCTTCCGAGCCCTGCCGTGCACCCAAACAGTGGTTTATGACCACATATGAGGTATCTATGTACTCAGGAGAAATTGCTCAACAAATTTTAGGATCCATTTTATCCTGTTGCCCATGTGAAAATGAAAAAAATTGAGGCTAAAAGAAAATTTGTGAAAAAAAAAAGTGTACTTTTTCATTTTTACGGATCAATTTGTGAAGCACCTGGAGGTTCAAAGTACTCATTATGCATCTAGATAAGTTCCTTGGGAGGTCTAGTTTCCAAAATGGGGTCACTTCTGGGGGAGCACCAATGTGTAGGCAGACAGGGGCTCTCCATACGCGCCATGGTGTCTGCTAACAATTTGAATGGAAAATTAGCTCCAATTATTTACGGATACCATGTGGCGTATGGAGAATATGTAGTGTATGTCAGGTTGGGTGTGTGTGTGTGTGTGTGTGTGTGTGTGTGTGTGTGTGTGTGTGTATATAGAGTATAAATCAGGTTGGTGTGTGTGGTGTTTACCACACACACACACCAACCTGACGTACAGTGCACCCCACACCAAACTAACATACACTACACCCCACACACCAACCTGACTTAGTGTATGTTAGGTTGGTGTGTGGTGTATACTACACCACATACCAACCTGACGTAGTGTATTTCTTTGTCGCTTCATTGGGAGACCCAGACAATTGGGTGTATAGCTTCTGCCTCCGGAGGCCACACAAAGTATTACACTTTAAAAAGTGTAACCCCTCCCCTCTGCCTATACACCCTCCCGTGCATTACGGGCTCCTCAGTTTTATGCTTTGTGTTGAAGGAGGATCACTGACTTACCTCGGGATGGAGTTTCATACTCCCTCAGAGATAGTGAAGCTTCCGCTGGACAAACAGCGTTCGCTGCAGACAGGGGTGCACTCTCTCCTTCGGACCCAGTCACACCCCTTGAGGCGCCTCATGCACTTCCTAGGGAAGATGGTGGCAGCAATGGAGGCAGTTCCCTTTGCGCAGTTTCATCTGCGTCCACTTCAATGGGACATTCTCCGCAAATGGGACAGGAGGTTGACGTCCCTAGACAGGAACGTCTCTCTTTCACTGGCAGCCAAATCCTCTCTTCAGTGGTGGCTTCTTCCCACTTCCTTGTCGAAGGGAAAATCATTCCTGCCCCCATCCTGGGCTGTGGTCACGACGGACGCGAGTCTGTCAGGGTGGGGAGCGGTCTTCCTCCACCACAGGGCTCAGGGAACCTGGACTCCGACAGAGTCCTCCCTTCAGATCAATGTTCTGGAGATAAGGGCAGTGTATCTAGCCCTAAAGGCGTTCCATCGGTGGCTGGAGGGCAGACAGATCCGCATACAGTCGGACAACGCCACGGCGGTCGCGTACATCAACCACCAGGGCGGCACACGCAGTCGTCAGGCCTTCCAAGAAGTTCGGCGGATTCTGCTGTGGGCGGAAGCCACAGCCTCCACCATCTCCGCAGTTCACATCCCG
This sequence comes from Anomaloglossus baeobatrachus, assembly GCF_048569485.1. Taxonomy (NCBI): domain Eukaryota; kingdom Metazoa; phylum Chordata; class Amphibia; order Anura; family Aromobatidae; genus Anomaloglossus; species Anomaloglossus baeobatrachus. The sequence continues at coordinate 91,945,021 of NC_134358.1, forward strand.
GGCGTAGAAAACTGGGAAGCAGACTTTCTCAGTCGCCAGGGCATGGACGCAGGGGAATGGTCTCTTCACCCGGACGTGTTTCAAGAGATCTGTTGCCGCTGGGGAACGCCGGACGTCGACCTCATGGCGTCACGGCACAACAACAAAGTCCCGGCATTCATGGCACGGTCTCAAGATCACAGAGCTCTGGCGGCGGACGCATTAGTTCAGGATTGGTCGCAGTTTCGACTGCCTTATGTATTTCTTCGGCGCTCCATTGGGAGACCCAGACGATTGGGTGTATAGCTACTGCCTCCGGAGGCCACACAAAGTATTACACTAAAAAGTGTAAGGCCCCTCCCCTTCTGCATATACACCCCCCGTGGGATCACGGGCTGCTTCAGTTTTATGCTTTGTGCGAAGGAGGTCAGACATCCACGCATAGCTCCACTGTTTTTAGTCAGCAGTAGCTGCTGACTATGTCGGTTGGAAGAAAAGTGGGCCCATATGGGGCCCCCAGCATGATCCCTTCTCACCCCACTTTTGTCGGCGGTGTTTGTAAGGTTGAGGTACCCATTGCGGGTACGGAGGCTGGAGCCCACATGCTGTTTTCCTTCCCCATCCCCCCTCAGGGCTCTGGGTGAAGTGGGATCTTACCGGTCTCCAGGCACTGAGACCGGGCTCCATCCACAGACCCGGAGAACCTGCTGGATATGGAGCTGGGTATCGTCAGGGCAGGGCCCTGCTACATTAAGGTACTCTGTGTCCCCGTACACATCGCGCACACACACACCAGCATTGCTAGGAGTGCTAGTGCGCCGGGGACAACAGCGCGGAGCGCTTGTGCTATTATTCACTGCGGCTTTGCTGAGTGAATTTATGGGTTAGAAACTGCCGCGCCGGCCGCTGCGGGGTGTTTTACACTGTGGCGCGGCTGGGACTTGTGGTGCGCCGGGGACTTCCGCGCTGGCCGTGCACATAGGACGGCCGCGCTTATTACTCGAGTCCCAGGCTTTGCGGCCTAGTTTTCGCTTCGTTCCCGCCCCCAGCCCTGCCAGTCAGGGGAGGGGCGGGACGCTGTACAGAAAGTCAGCGCCGAGAGCTGGAGTCTGCTTTGCATTCTCCAGCCCCCTTCACTGGACACAGTGGGACGCCAGTTTCCCGCTCTTGTCTGGGGCACGCCCACGGCCCGCCCCCCTTCACAAGACGCCGGCAGCCATTCCTGCACGCAGTCTGGGCTGGAGAAGGGAGACAAGCTCTGGGCAACCAGTTACAGGATTCGGGCGACCACACACCCGCGTTTCTGCGGGCGGTAAGCAGCACCTGAAGTGCTGACCCCACTAATGCCATTTGTACTTTATGCCTAGATGGCTAGACTACAGCAGCAAAAAAGCAAGGGTGCTAAGGCACAGGCTTTCTAGGCTGCTTGTATTGCATGTGCTGAAGTGTTCATTTGTACTTTATGCTGGTATGCTATACACTGCACTGTACGATCGCTATTCTTGGCTATATACTCCTAGATGGCTAGACAACAGCAGCAAAAAAGCAAGGGTGCTGAGGCACAGGCTTTCTATGCTGCTTGTACTGCACCACACGGCAGGTTCCACTGTCCCCATTGTGTGCAATGCTCCCCTGTAGCGCTTGATCAGCCGGGGTCTCTGCTAGAGGTGGCCAAAGGAACCACCTGTGAACCCTGTCCAGGGACAGGGACGGAGTTGCAGTTTCGGCTGATAGATTGTCTGTGACTGTGACTAACATCTTAGAGACTTTGCAGTCCAGACGGACCATGGGCAATGTTGATACAATGCTCCCTGACCACCCTCATTTGGAACAAATCAGTGCTCCGGGGGGGTCCCATGCATCCCAGGGCGCAGGCTCTGACACGGACGACAGTCTCAGACAGCCTAAGCGAGCTCGCTGGGAGCGGCACTCGGCTTCATCACTGGTTAGGGTCCCAGCAGGACTCTCTGTATGATGAGGCAGACGTAGCTGATCAGGACTCGGATCCTGAGACCGCTCTCAATCCGGATACACCGGATGGTGACGCCATAGTGAATGATCTTCTAGCGTCCATCAATGGAATGTTGGATATTTCTCCCTCAGCTCCTCCGGTGGAGGAGTCAGCTTCACAGCAGGAGAAATCCTTTTTCAGTATCTCAAGCGTATATTGAGTACTTTTCTGACCACTCTGACTTCAGAGAAGCAATCCGGAAACGCACACTTATCCAGATAAGCGTTCTCCAATCGTATTAAGGATACACGTTATCCTTTTTTCTCCCTGACGTGGTCAAACGCTGGACCCAGTGTCCAAAGGTGGATCCCCCAATCTCCAGGCTTGCGGCTAGATCCATAGTTGCAGTGGAAGATGGGACTTCACTTAAAGATGCCATTGACAGACAGATGATCCTCTGGTTGAATTCTGTCTATGAAGCTATCGGCGTGTCGGTTGCTCCGGCATTCGCAGCCGTATGGGCATTCCAAGCTATTTCAGCTGGTCTTGCGCACGTGGACACTGTCACATGTACATCTGTGCCGCAGATGGCGTCCTTAACCTCGCAATGTCTGCATTGCGACTTACGCTATTAATGCTGTCCTGCACTCTACGAGCCGTACGTCAGTGGCGTCCACCAACTCCGTGGTTTTACGCAGAGCCTTGTGGTTGAGGGAATGGAAAGCAGATTCTGCTTCCAAAAAAGTGATTAACCAGTTTACCATTATCTGGTGACAGACTGTTTGGTGAGCGATTGGATGAAATCATTAAACAGTCCAAGGGTAAGGACTCTTCCTTACACCAGCCCAGATCAAACAACACCAACAGAGGAAGGGACAGTCGAGGTTTCGGTCCTTCCCAGGCTCGGGCAGGTCCCAATTGTCCTCGTCCAAAAGGACTCAAAAGGCTCAGAGAGGCGCAGATTCCTGGCGGGCTCAATCACGCCCAAGGAAGGCAGCCGGAGGAACCGCTACCAAGGCGGCTTCCTCATGACGTTCAGCCCTCTCTCTCCGCATCCGCGGTCGGTGGCAGACTCTCCCGCTTGGCGACCGTTAGCTGCCACAGGTCAAAGACCGGTGGGTGAGAGACATTTTGTCTCACGTGTACAGGTTAGAGTTCTGTTCTCGTCCTCCGACTAGATCTTCAGAACTTCCTCACCTCCTGACCGAGCCGATGCTCTTCTGCAGGCAGGAGGAGTGGTAATCCCTGTTCCTCCTCAGGAACAAGATACGGTTTTTACTCCTATCTGGTTGTGGTACCAATAAACGACGGCTCATTCCGTTCCCTTTTGGACCTAAAACTGCTCAACAAGCACGTGAAAACCAGGCGGTTCCGGATGGAATCCCTCCGCTCCGTCATTGCCTCAATGTCTCAAGGAGATTTCCTAGCGTCAATAGACATCAGGATGCTTATCTCCACGTGCCGATTGCTCCAGAGCACCGGTGTTGGCTACGATTCGTTATTGAAGACGAGCATCTTCAGTTCGTAGCCCTGCCCTTCGGTCTGGCGACAGCCCCACGGCTTTTCACCAAGTTCATGGCAGCAGTGGGAGCAGTCCTGCACTCTCAGGGTCACTCTGTGATCCCTTACTTGGACGATCTACTTGTCAAGGCACCCTCTCAAGAGGCATGCCAACACAGCCTGAACGTGGCGCTGGAGACTTTCCAGAGTTTCGGGTGGATCATAAACTTTTCAAAGTTAAATCTGACACCGACCCAATCGCTGACATGTTCTGGCATGGAGCTTCACACTCTCTCAGCGATAGTGCAGCTCCCGCTGGACATACAGCGTTCACTACAGACGGGGGTGCAGTCTCTCCTTCAAGGCCAGTCACACCCCTTAAGACGCCTCATGCAGAGGCAGTCCCTTTCGCGCAGTTTCATCTGCGTCCACTTCTATAGGACATTCTTCGCCAATGGGATGGGAAGTCGACGTCCCTAGACAGGAACGTACCCCTTCTCAGACGGGCAAGGACTCTCTTCAGAGGAGTCCACCCTTCAGATCAATGTTCTGGAAATCTGGGCAGGGTATCTTGCCCTGCAAGCCTTCCAGCAGAGGCTGGAAGGCAAACAGATCCGAATTCAGTCGGACAACTTCGCAGCGGTGGCATACATCAACCACCAAGGTGGAACATGCAGTCGGCAAGCCTCCCAGGAAGTCCGGCGGATTCTGATGTGGGTGGAAGACAGAGCATACACCATATCCGCAGTTCACATCCCGGGCGTAGAAAACTGGGAAGCAGACTTCCTCAGTCGCCAGGGCATGGAAGCAGGGGAATGGTCTCTGCACCAGGACGGGTTTCAAGAAATCTGTAGCCGCTGGGGGAGGCCGGACGTCGACCTAATGGCGTCTCGGCACAACAACAAGGGCCCGATTTTCATGGCGCGGTCTCACGATCAAAGAGCTCTGGCGGCAGGCGCCTTAGTTCAGCGGGCTAGGAAGCCGACGTCTGCCAAGATCTACCACAAGACGTGGAAGATATTCTTATCTTAGTGCTCTGCTCAGGGAGTGTCTCCCTGGACATTTGCATTGCCTACTTTTCCTTCCTTCCTGCAATCTGGTTTGGGAAAAGGTTTGTCGCTCGGCTCCCTTAACGGACGAGTCCCAGCGCTGTCTGTATTCTTTCAGAAGCGCATAGTACGACTTCCTCAGGTACGCACGTTCCTGCAGGGGGTTTGTCACATTGTCCCTCCGTACAAGAGGCCGTTAGACCCATGGGATCTGAACAGGGTACTAATTGCTCTCCAGGAGCCGCCCTTTGAGCCTCTGAGGGATGTTTCACTTTCTCGACTTTCACAGAAAGTGGCCTTTTTGGTAGTGGTCACGTCTCTTCAGAGAGTGTCCGACCTAGCAGCGCGGTCATCCAAAGCTCCCTTCCTGGTGTTTCACCAAGACAAGGTAGTGCTGCGCCTGATTCCGGGGTCTCTCCCTAAGGTGGTATCTCCCTTTCATCTCAGTCAGGATATCTCCTTACCTTCCTTTTCTTCTCATCCAGTTCATCGATATGAATTGGATTTGCATTTGTTGGATCTGATGAGAGCGCTCAGAATCTACATTTCCCGCACGGCGCCCCTGCGCCGCTCGGATGCACTCTTTGTACTTGTCGCTGGTCAGCGCAAAGGGTCGCAGGCTTCCAAATCCACCCTGGCTCGATGGATCAAGGAACCAATTCTTGAAGCCTACCGTTCTGCTGGGCTTCCGGTTCCATCAGGGCTGAAGGCCCATTCTACCAGAGCCGTGGGTGCGTCCTGGGCATTACGGCACCAGGCTACGGCTCAGCAGGTGTGCCAGGCGGCTACCTGGGCGAGTCTGCACACCTTCACCAAGCGTTATCAGGTGCATGCCTACGCTTAGGCGGATGCCAGCCTAAGTAGAAGAGTCCTGCAGGCGGCGGTTGCCTCCATGTAGGGAAGGGCTGTTTTTACAGTCCAAACTTGAGGTATTAATTTACCCACCCAGGGACTGCTTTTGGACGTCCCAATCGTCTGGGTCTCCCAATGGAGCGCCGAAGAAGAAGGGAATTTTGTTACTTACCGTAAATTCCTTTTCTTCTAGCTCCAATTGGGAGACCCAGCACCCGCCCCTGTTCCTTCGGGATTTTTGGGTTGTTCGGGTACACATGTTGTTCATGTTGAATGGTTTCAGTTCTCCGATGTTTCTTCGGATTGAATTGTTTAACCAGTTATTGGCTTTCCTCCTTCTTGCTTTTGCACTAAAACTGAAGCAGCCCGTGATCCCACGGGGGGTGTATATGCAGAAGGGGAGGGGCCTTACACTTTTTAGTGTAATACTTTGTGTGGCCTCCGGAGGCAGTAGCTATACACCCAATCGTCTGGGTCTCCCAATTGGAGCTAGAAGAAAAGGAATTTACGGTAAGTAACAAAATTCCCTTCTTCCTCCTCTGGCACTGCTGCCCAGAGTGTTGCGCAAGATCAGGTCCGACTGCCGCCGTGCCATCCTCGTCGCTCCAGACTGGCCGAGGAGGTCGTGGTACCCGGATCTGTGGCACCTCACGGTGGGTCAACCGTGGGCACTCCCAGACCGACCAGACTTGCTGTCTCAAGGGCCATTTTTCCATCTAAATTCTGCGGCCCTCAACCTGACTGTGTGGCCATTGAGTCCTGGCTCCTAGCGTCCTCAGGGTTATCTCAAGATGTCATTGCCACTATGAGACAAGCCAGGAAACCAACGTCTGCCAAGATCTATCACAGGGCTTGGAGGATCTTCTTATCCTGGTGCTCTGATCGGGGTTTTACCCCCTGGCCGTTTGCTTTACCCACTTTTCTTTCTTTCCTTCAATCTGGAATGGACAAGGGTTTGTCTCTCGGCTCGCTCAAGGGACAAGTATCGGCGTTTTCCGTGTTTTTTCAAAAGCATCTAGCCAGGCTTCCGCAGGTCCGCACGTTCCTGCAGGGAGTTTGCCACATAGTCCCACCTTACAAGCGTCCGCTGGAACCCTGGGATCTTAACAGGGTGCTAACGGCTCTTCAGAAACCACTTTTCGAGCCGATGCGGGATGTCTCTCTATCACGCCTTTCGCAAAAGGTGGCCTTCCTAGTGGCAGTCACATCACTTCGGAGAGTGTCTGAGCTAGCAGCGCTGTCATGCAAAGCACCCTTCCTGGTGTTTCACCAGGATAAGGTGGTTCTGCGTCCGGTCCCGGAATTTCTCCCTAAGGTGGTATCCCCTTTTCATCTCAATCAGGATATCTCCTTACCTTCCTTTTGCCCTCATCCAGTTCACCAATGTGAAAAGGATTTGCACTTGTTAGATCTCGTGAGAGCACTCCGGCTCTACATTTCTCGCATGGCGCCCCTGCGCCGTTCGGATGCGCTCTTTGTCCTTGTCGCTGGCCAGCGTAAGGGGTCGCAGGCTTCCAAGTCAACCTTGGCTCGGTGGATCAAGGAACCGATTCTTGAAGCCTACCGTTCTTCTGGTCTTCCGATTCCTGCAGGGCTGAAGGCCCATTCTACCAGAGCCGTGGGTGCATCCTGGGCATTGCGGCACCAGGCTACGGCTCAGCAGGTGTGTCAGGCGGCTACCTGGTCGAGTCTGCACACTTTCACGAAACACTATCAGGTGCATGCCTATGCTTCGGCAGATGCCAGTCTAGGTAGGCGAGTCCTTCAGGCGGCGGTCGCCCACCTGTAAGAGGGGGCCGTTTTTCGGCTATTTTTATCGAGGTATTCTTTTACCCACCCAGGGACTGCTTTTGGACGTCCCAATTGTCTGGGTCTCCCAATGGAGCGACAAAGAAGACGGGAATTTTGTTTACTTACCGTAAATTCCTTTTCTTCTAGCTCCTATTGGGAGACCCAGCACCCGCCCCTGTTCCCTTCGGGCTGTTGTTCTTTTGTGTACACATGGTGTTCATGTTGAATTGTTCTTTTGGTTCATGGTTTCAGTTCTCCGAACATCCTTCGGATTGAATTTTCCTTAGACCAATTTATAAGTTTCCTCCTTCCTGCTTTTGCACCAAAACTGAGGAGCCCGTGATCCACGGGAGGGTGTATAGGCAGAGGGGAGGGGTTACACTTTTTAAAGTGTAATACTTTGTGTGGCCTCCGGAGGCAGAAGCTATACACCCAATTGTCTGGGTCTCCCAATAGGAGCTAGAAGAAAAGGAATTTACGGTAAGTAAACAAAATTCCCTTCTTCAGGTTAGTGTGGTATAATGTACGTCAGTTTGGTGTGTGTGGTTTAGTGTACTAGCGCTAGGTTGGGGGTTACTCACACTTTACTGTGGGTCTTCCTCCATGGCCTCCAGCTCTCCTCCCGGCCTCCGGATGATTTCTTGTCCTGCGACGTAGAGTCTGTGTCACTGGAGGAGGAAGAGTGGGAGAAATAGAGAAAAGTGGGATCCTCTCCCTCACTATCAGCTACGGAGGGACGAGCAGGACATATTTGTGTGCGTGTGCAAAAAAAACCCAAAACCCTAAACTTTATTTTGTGCGTGTGTATGTGCAAGTGTTTGGTGAAACTTTCTACTGCAGGAGGGGGCTGAGGAGATGCAGGAGCCAGCAGGGGCCGTAATCACTGGGGCGCAATCTCCGGGGCGCAGGCGGACGCAATCACAGGGGACGTAATCACAGGGACGCAATTACTGGGGCACAGGGGGACGCATAATCACAGGGGCGCAATCGCAGGGACGCATAATCACAGGGGCGTAATCACCAGGGCACAGGGGGGATGCAATTGCAGGGACGCAGGGGAGTGCAGTCGCAGGTGGGCGCAGGAGGAGCACAATCGCAGTAGGACGCAATCGCAGGGGGCGCAATCGCAGGGGGCGCAGGGGGATGACAATCGCACCCTCCTGATGCCCAGTGATCAGCAGGGCAGGGGGATTGATCACTGGCAGCAGCAGTCAGTCACTCACACCAGCCGAGTGTCAGAAGCAGGGCACCGGCAGTGAGTGATCACAGGGAGCAGAGGTCGGGGAAGGCAGCAGAGGTCGGGGAAGGCAGCAGAGGTCTGTGTGGGTAGAATCGGATGGTAGGGGGGAGCGGACGACAGGGGGGAACGGAAGACAACAGAGGGGAGCGCAGAACAGCACAGAAGGGAGGGGAAGCCAGCAGAGAAGGGAGAGAAACTTACGTGATGGCGATCGGTGGCAGCAGATGGCGATCGGAGGCGGCACATCGCGGTGGCAGCAGGGGACCCTCATCTTCAGCATCGCCGTCCACCGTCAAGATGAGGCCTGAAGGGGGAGGGCACTCACCGGTCACACAGCTCCTCCACATCTGATTGGAGGGATAGCGTCACATGGACGCTAGCTCCAATCAGATCAGGGGGGGAGGGGGGATTTCACAGAGTTCTCCCTGCTGCAGCCAATGGCTGATGATATTCCATGATATTCCATCTTCAGCCATGGCTGGATTGTAGTATTTCACCAAGTTTCATTCATTACAATCGTTCTGAGTGAATGTGAAAGTGACACTTTCAACAGCCAATCAGACCGATCGTAGCCACGGGGGAAAAAAGCCACCCCCCCGGGCTCAACTACAAGTTCTTATGTACCTGCAGCGCTGGTGAGATTTCAATGAACCCGGTCACCAGCGCTGCAGGAACGGAAACCCGCCATGACACATACGTTGCATCAAAGGTCGGGAAGGCACAGGGTTTCATGACGCATATGGTGCGTCAAAGGTCGGGAAGGTGTTAAAGAAACGGCACCTAGAGAGTCACTCTAAAGGTTACTTTACACATTGCGATATTGCTAGCGTTCAAGCGCGATAATACCCGCCCCCGGCGTATGTGCGACATTTGGTGATCGCTACGGCAGCGTCACACGCACATACCTGTGCAGTGACGTCGCAGTGACTGCCGAACAATCCCTCCTTTAAGGGGGAGGGGCGTTCGGCGTCACAACGACGTCACTAAGCGGCCGTCCAATAGAAGCAGAGGGGCGGAGATGAGCGGGACGTAACATCCCGCCCACTTCCTTCCTTCCTCATTGCCGGTGGACACAGGTAAGGAGATGTTCGTCGTTCCTGCGGTGTCACACATAATGTGTACTGCCGCAGGACCGACGAACAACATCGTACCTGCAGCAGCAACGATATTAAGGAAAGGAGCGACGTGTCAACGATCACCATTTTTGCGATCGTTGATAGTCACTTCTTGGTGTCACACGCTGCGATGTCGCTGGATGTGCGTCACTAACGACGTGACCCCGACGATATATCGGTAGTGATGTCGCAGCGTGTAAAGCACCCTTAAGGCTATGTGCCTACGTTGCGTATTTGCATGCAGTTACGCTGCGTATTGCACTGCTGCGTAACTGCATACGTCCTGCGTCCCCTGCACAATCTAAGAAGATGGAGCATAATCCATGCCCATGTTGCGTTTTAGAATGCAGCGATTTGCATGCTGCCAAATCGCTGCGTTCTAAAAAGCAACATGTCACTTCTTTCGTGCACTTTGCATGCTGTCTCCATTCTGTCTATAGGGAGAGGCAGCATGCAGAGCGCACGAATTCTGCAGTCGGCAAAGTTTCAGAACGGAGCTTTTCAGCTGCGCTCTGAAGCGGACATGCAGTGACGTTACGCTGCTGTGCAGAGCGCACACATGTGGGCACATAGCCTTAAAGACCCTTTAGGCAAAAACTGGTTTTGCATTCTACACACGCACACACATTTTTCCTTTATTTCTCTACAGTCTAAATTTGGGGAGCCAAATCTCGTGATTGGGGGGGGAGGGGGGTTTGGATTTTAATGTTTGCAGTATTTAGTCTGGTGTTTCAAATACGGGCCATGCAAAATTTCACTCAAATTAAGTAAAAACTGTGGTTTTGTATTAAATGGACTACGACATGCAGATGGATGACCATTAATATAACCCTAGAAAAGCATCGAGAAACAAGGAAATGGAGACTTTATATATGCCAGGTGCTTAGATTGCAGTTACCATATTAAAATCTCAGGTCCATTTCTTGTTGGCTTTCACCAGCTGTAGCAGAAGCTGAGGGCAGCAGTGCAGTGTGGATTCTGCAAAGCAGATTTACCATTAGACTGTTTCGTTTTTATGATCTATACCAGGGAACTTTTTTTCTGGAAATTTCGCCAAATAAAAGGAAAAAAAAAAAAAAAAATAAGTTATTTATTTAGAGAAAAGCAATGATGAATCAGGTTCCTCTCCACTGATTTAGGATTACAGACCATACCAAACAAAATCTAGAGTGCCATGTGATCATGTCTTTTATTGAAGGCTCTGGTATAACATTAACCTGTCAGAATGAGCTCACTGATGGACTCATCCTTAACTCATTCCACAGATGGCAATAGTGAAATACAAATGCTACAGAAGCCTAAAAAATAAAAGCAGAACTTGCTTAGTCCCTATCCTTTAGGGAACCTTGTCAGGTCCAATATGCACCCAGAATCACGAGCAGTTCTGAGTGTATATTGCTAATCCCCGCCTAACCATCCCTGTAATCTCTTTAGCTATGCTAGTGTACTTTAGAAAAAGTATTACTAAAGATCTTTTATTGTATGCTAATGAGCGCAGGGACTAGTCCCAAGGGCGTAGCTTCCCTTGGCTAGTTGGCCCCATTAGCATGTTGGCACACCCACAGGGTGTACTAACATGTTAATGAATGTGCAGCGTCAGAGATGATCTCTCACCTCTCCGCTGATATTGCCACCCGACGCTGGATTTTGGCTCAGTGTGCATGATCCCGGAGTTTCGGTCATGTGCACTACTTCAGTTTGAAGCCAGGACGCGTACACCCAAACTCCAGGTTCTTGTGCACGGAGCCGAAATCCAGCATCGGGCGGCAATGGCAGCGGAGAGTTGAGTGACATCATCCTCTGACACTGCGTATTCATTAGCATGATAGCATGCCCACAGGGGTGTACTAACATGCTAATGGGGCCGACTAGCCCGGGAACTAACGCCCAGGGGACTAGACCCCGCACTCATTAGCGTACGATAAGATCTTTTATAGAAATCCTTTTTCTAAAGATCTCGTCATCTTTGCTAGTGTATACAGGGAAGGTTAGGCAGGGATTAGCAATCTACACCCAGAACTGCTCGTGGTCCTGGGTGCATATTGAACCGGACAGGTTCCCTTTAATAGACTGCTTCCAATAGGGGCAGCTTTCAGGAATCTTCTAACAGACGGTTGCTCAGCCCGCCGCTCTCGCGGTATACAAAGGTCGGCCACTTTGAGGAAGCACAGGAGCCAGGTTTTTCGTCATATGATTTTTATATTGCATAATATAAAGTTGCATTTCAACAACCATATTTTGCACAGCAAATTGTTACATACAGCATCTGAGTAGATTTCCACTTTACACAGCATTATGTGTGAGTAGTGTACGGATGTTTCACAGAGAAACCATAAATGACCACAGCAGATGTTATACATTTTGGGCCTCCTAAGGTTCATCTGTCAGAACACAACATCCTAAAATATTACATACAAACAAAAAGGAATGTGTAAGTGCTAATATGCAGCGGGGTCACCATCCTACTGCAGGCCACACACAGTCACAGGGGTCTGTACTCAGTACATAGGGGTCAGCTTACTGAACACTGCAGCAGGAAAGACATTCATGGAGGCCAGGCCGACACATGCGACTTCTGTGGTTCCCTATGGGTCAGAGTACAACATGCAACTTCACCACTGCAGAAATGTCCATCTGTTTAGAGACAAGACACATACAACTCTGACTCTTCAGGCACAAGCAATTTTAAAGTGGATAGTCAGATTAGAAAGCAGGAGTGTCCTGCCCTCAACAGTGCCACTATTGTGCACAGGCTGTGCCTGGTATTGCAGCTAATACCCATTCACTTTAATGGGGGCAATCTATCATACTAAAACTAACCAATAAATAAGTGCTGTTTCGGAGGGTTCTATTCTCTTGCAACCCCTTTAATTATAACAGTCTGAAGCGAGCCTTAATCGCAGAATCTTCGACATTATCTCATCACTCCCCACATACGAAGGGAGTGGTTGGCCAAATAGCCCCCATCCCTACGGCGAAATGGGCGTTTTCTCTAAAAGCATAATGGGAGCAATAATGTTGATAATCTCTATGAAGAAAATCAAAATTATGTCTGTAGTCCGCTTACAACATTGCAAACATGCAAAGTAGTTTTTTTTACAGGACATCACATCTTTTATGTGCTGCCATTACTTGTCTGATACTCGTTTTATTGTATACTAAAACATTAAAGGTAGGTAACAGCCAGATCATGTGTTATTGATACATTGCCATAGGCCACCATACTTTTATATCAGGACTGGCAATAAAAGGGCACTTACTAGATAAGTAAATACAAGATTGTAAGTACCCCACGGCCAGTTATTTTACTCCAGTGAGGATATGGCACATATTGGGGGCACAATGGTCAAAAGCTTTACAGGGACTTTTAGCACCGAATTGACTGTTCAAACCAAGCAATGTTACTCTGTGCAGCCTTGGTGCAACCAATTTTAGTGCACCCGCCCACATAATTCTTCATCTCTCCTGCCCTTTTATTTGATAGCAAATGTTTTATAGAGCCAGAAATATATATATATATATATATATATATATATATATATATATATATATATATATAAAAAAAAAAATAACCAAGCATAGGGCGGCTCACTGCTGTCTGCCAGCTATATGCATTTGGTAAAGGAGGCTCTGGGTGTCACCATTATGAGCATTGGGATCTGAATGTGGCTCTCAAGGTGAAAGGTTGGGGTCCTCTGTTGTATGTTGTAGAGGATACATTTCAGGACTCTAGGAATCCTTAATACATCCAAAAGGAGAATGTTGCCTCCATCAACTTAACACCCCCCATTTCCTATACATACATTCTTCAGACACCTATTTATCACAATAACAAAAGTTTTAGTTAAATTAGTACACATGTACTTTCACAAGAACGATGCAAGTGATGTCTAGACTTTTAGCCTTTTTTAAATCCCTCACTCTCTATAAAACACCATTGTCCACACTGAGGCATATACAAGTCCCAACTTTCGTTTCTATGTCATTGGGTCTATTAAAAAGGGACTTTAGCTGGTGAGATTGTATGTGAATGTCTTGTGGTTGTGATCAGCTTTATTCTTGAAATATTCTGCATTACATGAGATTGTCATCCATCAAACAAACCAGCCATCTCTCCAGATTTCCTTAAACATGAGCGAATGGTCCAGCAAAACAATCATGTGCTTTCAATGGGGCAAAAAGAGAAAACCACTACCAGACATCTTAGCTCTCCTGAAAATGGAAGGATTGAGCGTTGACATTCTTATTACCCACTACTTCTATCATCCCCACATCATTCATGAGGACCTTTCACATATTGGATAGTCAACTGGCATGTTCAGGTGACTAATCCAACGTATAATTTATACAGCTTTTTGAACCCTAATCTTCCACAGTTCTTGACTTCAGTAGCATCACTTAAAATAGAGTAGGATCATTTTGATAAGAGCACTTAAATACCCCTCCATCCTCTATTTGGCAGAGTGGACCTACACATCAATATACTTCATGTATGCTTGGGCAATAAGCTAAAAACTATAATCAGGAATTACAGTAGTTCCCATTTTCTCCGATAAAGAACAGGTAGCACTTTGGGACACTACGAACCTCATACAATACGAAGGAAGCACAAACTTCCAACTACATCCAAATAACACTGAACTCCCAACAGATAAAATTTACAACATGCCATAAAAATTAAAACATAGTTAAAAAAAAACGCAACAAAATAAATCCATATGCAAATATACCTGACTGCACAAGATTGAGACGTAGGACATTATAAAATCTGGTTATTTAAGGTGGACCGGATCTTCTACAAAAGCAGCACTTAGTTTCAGTCTTGCCATAGATATGAAATACGTTTCACTGTGCAAAAACACATACTGATGGCATCTGCAAGGTGGCAGATCATGGAAGGAGGGGGAGGAATATTAAATGCACCATAAGATAGAAAGTAGCACTTCAAGACACCCCATCCTCACTACCACTTTCCACCATTCGATGACGTGTCTTCTTCTGTCTCAGTTCTACACATCGAGTTATTGCAAGTGCTCCGCCTTTCAGAAACCTAATGAAGTTGTCCCCAACGAGAGGTCCCAGAGCAAAAAGATTTGGTTCTTTACAAGATTCATAAGAGTACGGATCAATTTCCACGGGGTTGCCTTTACATGTGATCGGCTCATTGGGGTGGTGCCCTAAACTCCGACCTTGTTCTTTTAAGAAAAAAAGGTTTGGATGAGATCCAATCAAGACTAAAGCCATAGATATCTTGACGACTTTCTTCAGTCCACTACTCTGAAGGACACACTTCATGTCCGGCTTGAAAGAAAGTACAAAGTGCTCGGGATAACTTGTATAAGAGGGGTACAAGTTGGAAGCAGCTGAGGAGACTTGCGTGCACATCATATGGTACACCTTGTGGTACTCTGGGTACAGTTTTTTTGGCAATTGTTTAAAAATCAAGTTTGGATCGTTGAGTCTTCTTCGGAAAGCATGAATTACTGGAATATTATTGTTGTAAGCGCATAAAACTGCATCAGCTGCGGTCAACCCGGCTCCGACAATAAGGACTGGATCTACCTCTCCACTTAGCCGGCCATTCCCTACAGCTTCTTCAAATTCAGCAATTGAATGTGAAACAAAAGGCAGGTTTTCCCCGTGGACCTCTAGCCGAGCAGGGGCATCAAAGGTTCCCGTAGCAAGAACAAGACTTTCCGCGAAGAGACAGAAAGGCTGATGGGAACCATCCGCCGCCTTCCGATAACCATGAATTTCCCAGTTCTTCTTGAGAATATCTTCATTTTCTTTATCAGTGCGAGTTTCTTCACATGGAACATTTTCAGACTCATGGCTTTCAGATCCGTCTCCTTCCCAGTAAGGCCTCACAACAGAAGTGATAAAGGTTTGGTCTATAAAATTTCTCTGAATTCCCATGAGTTTTACATAATGTTTGTAATAGGAGGCCACTTGTGCTGGTGTTGCCCGGTCACTTTTTATGTTTCTACATGAAAGAAAGAAAAAAAAAAAAAAACACACATATAGTAGTTAAAGTATATATAATATATATATATATATATATATATATATATATATATATATATATATATATATAGTAAATCATTACAAAAAGGTAGACTTAAGAAATATCACATATGGGAACCATTCCTTATTACTGTGGTAGCATGGAATAGCATTGGTGATATGCTTAGCCATTACACTATTGAATAGGAGTTATGGTGCAGTACCCAGCACCGGCCTTTAAATAATGAGCGGCGCTGCTGTGTTCTGCCCTGTACGTTGCGGTCAGCACAGAATAAATGTGGAAACCAAGTACAGGAGCTCAGTGTACCCTTGGCTCGGACAAACATTTAAAAGGGTCTATCAGCACAGGATGACTGTTCACACAAAGTACGAGTGTTCATACATCATGGTGCACCTAATCAATTAAGTTCACTTTCCCACCTCCTTGTCCCCGGTCCCCCCCAAATCTCCACCTTCCCCTCTTTTGTGATTGACAGCTCTAGTTCATAGAGCCAGAGAGAGAGAGGGGGAAAACAAGCAGGTGGGAAACTGTAGTTAAAGGCTTAGCCGCGCCATGATGCCCCGAGAACCTCTACTTGGTACGAATAGTCATGTGCTGATAGAGCCAGAGAGGGGTGAGATAGGTGGAAAGGTGAGCTTAAAAAGGCACTCTATGTGAGACCCCTGGCTTTAAAAAGGAAGGGGGTGATGATAGATGGAAAACAGGAAGGTGCACATATATGTTTGGCCATGCACCAAGCACCTGTACTTAGTTTGAACAGTCATTCTGTGCCGACAATAGAATAAAGAGTTGCACACCAGTCACAATGTATAGAGGAATAATGAAAAGCAGAACCCCTATGGGAATACTAGACTGAAAAATACAATGGACTATCTGAAAAAAGTGAAAAACATGAAAATGATATCTGCATAACTGCTATGAATAATAGGAGTTCCCAGAAATGCTTAGCACTTGTTGGCCCTTTTGCCTTCACTCTGTGGTCCAGCTCACCCCAAACCATCTCAATTGGGTTCAGGTCTGGTGACTCTGGTGGCCAGGTCATCTGGCGTAGCACCCTATCACTCTCCTAAGTCAAATAGTCCTTACACAGCCTGGAGGTGTGTTTGGTGTCATTGTCCTGTTGAAAAATAAATGATGGTCCAACTAAACGCAAACCGGATGTAATAGCATGCCACTGCAAGATGCTGTGGTAACCATGCTGGTTTAGTATGTCTTCAATTTTGAATAAATCCCCAACAGTGTCACCAGCAAAGCACCCCCACACCATCACACCTCCTCCATGCTTCACGGTGGGAACCAGCCATGTAGAGTCCATCCGTTCACCTTTTCTACAAAGACACGGTGGTTGGATCCAAAGATCTCAAATTTGGACTCATCAGACCAAAACACAGATTTCCACTGGTCTAATGTCCATTCCTCGTGTTCTTTGGCCCAAACAAGTCTCTTCTGCGTGTTGCCTGTCCTTAGCAGTGGTTTCCTAGCAGCTATTTTACCATGAAGGCCTGCTGCACAAAGTCTCCTCTTAACCCCTTCAGCCCCCGGGCACTTTCCGTTTTTGCGTTTTTGTTTTTTGCTCCCCTTCTTCCGTGAGGCGTAACATTTTTATTTTTCCATCAATCTTGCCATATGAGGGCTTGTTTTTTGCGGGACGAGTTGTACTTTTAAATGAAACCATAAGTTTTACCATATAGTGTACTGGAAAACGGCAAAAAAATTCCAAGTGCGGAAAAATTGCAAAAAAAGTGTGATCGTACAATAGTTTTTGGGATATTTTATTCACTGTGTTCACTATATCGTAAAACTGAGGTATCTATGTGATGCCTCAGGTCGGTGCGAGTTTGTAGACACCAAACATGTATAGGTTTACTTGTATCTAAGGGGTTAAAAAAAAATTCACAAGTTTGTCCAATAAAAGTGGCGCACGTTTTGCGCCATTTTCCGAAACACGTAGCGTTCTTATTTTTAAGGATCTATGGCTCAGTGATGGCTTATTTTTTGCGTCTCGAGCTGACGTTTATAATGGTACAATTTTTGCGCAGATGCTACGTTTTGATCGCCTGTTATTGCATTTTGCGTAAAACTTGCGGCGACCAAAAAACGTAATTTTGGCGTTTGGAATTTTTTTGCGACTACGCCGTTTACCAATCAGATTAATTGATTTTATATTTTGATAGATCGGGCATTTCTGAACGCGGCGATACCAAATATGTGTATATTTATTTATTTTTTAACCCTTTAATTTTCAATGGGGGGAAAGGGGGGTGATTTGAACTTTTAGGTTTTTTGTTTTTTTTTTTATTTTTTAAAACTTTTTTTTTTACTTTTTTTTTTTATTTTACTAGTCCCCCTAGGGGGCTATAGCGATCAGCAATCCGATTGCTGATCGCTATCTGCTGATCACAGCTGTACCGCTGTAATCAGCAGATTCAGTCACTTTGGTTTTCCCTCTGCTCTCGGCCGAGGGAAAATGAAAGTGAAACATCGTAGCAGCAGGCGTCATCACATGACCCTGTGCTACGATGGCAACCACCGATAGTCACGTGATAACACACGTGACTTCCGGTGGGGGCGGCGGTGAGTAACAAACATGGCCGCGCGCATTTAAATCTTGCTGCCAGACTTTGGCAGCAAGATTTAAGGGGTTAATGGCCGCGGGTGGAAGCGATTCCACCCGCGGCTAGTAGGCACACATGTCAGCTGTTTAAAACAGCTGATATGTGTGCCGATCCACGCCGCCTGCCCGCGGCAGGGGGCGGGGCTTAACCCGACAAGATCCTGGACGGATAGATCCGTCCAAGGTCGTGAAGGGGTTAATGTTGTTCTAGAAAGAAGGTGTGGCCAAACTTTTGGTCTGTACTGTAATATATCATTCATATTATTCATAGCAGTTATGCAGATACAATTTTCATGTTTTTCATTTTTTTCACATAGTCCATTGTATTTTTCAGTCTAGTATTCCCGTAGCAGTTCTGCTTTTCATTATTCCTCTATACATTGTGACTGGTGTGCAACTCTTTATCCTATTTAGTTGTATATTTTTGAGTCTTGCACCCTGTTCACACTATTGGTGTTCCAGACGTACATTCTTTAATTCTGTGCCGACAGGCTCCCGCCAGAGCAGATTTCAGCACAGAACACTATTGATAAATCATCATATGGATAGATCATTGATGGTGTAGCCCCTAAACAACCCTCTGAACAGTCATTCATGCTGTAACCGCGGTATTTAAATAGGACCATATTTTAAACTGTACATTTTCCATTGTCAGAGTTACGTCAAAAGAATTATTTCACAGGGATCGGATAACAATGGAGAGCTTTACATCCAACCAAACCTGTTAATTTCTCTTTGGGGTACATAACAGGAAATGTATGGGGCATACATACAGTATATGGCTGATGCCTTACAGAATAGCATAGTGGGCTACATGTGGCCCCCAGAGCCATATTATAGAAACCCCCCTCCCATATAATCAGGAGCTGGCACTCACCTTCTCTTACCCATGGCCCAGTCTTTAAACTTTAGTCCAGGTAGCTCCATCCAGTCACCAAGGCTGAGAGTCAAAATCGACCCTTCCATATCCTAAAAGAACAATAACACAATAAGAGTAAGAGTGGACTTGTTAGTGAACTATTTATTTGTATTGTTTGAACAATTACAAGACTTTTCTTCTCATGGCTTAAAGGGAACCTGTCACCACTTTGTCGTATAAGTTGCGGCCACCACCACCAGTGGGCTCTTATATACAGCATTCTAACATGCTGTATATAAGAGCCCAGGTCGCTGTGAGAACATAAACACTTTATAATACTCACCTAACGGTCGCGCAGTTGGCCATATGGGCAGATATACAAATGGCCATTATATATGCTAAATATCTCATTTTTCTTAGATTTTCCTTAGCAGTAATGCAGGTTCATGTTCACACATTCATGGTTTCCATACTTTAGCATCATCAGAGTGCAAACTGTCTTTTTTTGTATTTTAGGTCATGTTCAGTTATGCACCTGTTCACACCTCAGTTTGGTGAGTGCCACTAGTCAGTCTTTTTGGCCATATGGGTGTCTCTGTTCTCCGGTGCCGCCTCTTTCGGCCATCTTTGTTCTCCTCTAGCCGCGGTGCATGACGCATCAGACGTCTTCCACACTTACCGGCATTCAGGTCCTGAGCAGGCGCACTTTGATCTGCTCTGAACAGGGCAGATCAAACTATTGTAGTGCGCCTGCGCAGGACCGGCGAGTGTGTATAACGTAGGAAGTGTCATGCACCCAGGCTTCAGAAAGAGGACGAAGATGGCAGAAAGAGAAGGCGCCGGCACCGGAGACGCCCATATGGCCAACTGCGTGACCGTTAGGTAAGTATTATAAAGTGCTTATGTTCTCACAGCGGCCTGGGCTAATATACAGCATGTTAGAATGCTGTATATAAGAGCCCGGTGGTGGCCGCAGCTTATACGCCAAAAAAGTGGTGACAGGTTCCCTTTAATAGTTAAAAACACCAATCCAGGCTGAAAGAACATCCAACCATCCTCTGGATAGGTAAATGCTAGATTAAACTCTTCCTGGCCGAAGTCCCCCATTCTGGTAAGTTCTTGTGGTCTCCATACTAATCGAGCATGCATCTATTATCTAGTGGCTCAGTAAGAGGTTTCATACTAAAATGACCATTTAAAGTCATCACCTGGAGGAGGGAACTTCAGATTGGTATTGATGTGCCTAAAATTAGGGATATGATATTCTCTGACTTGATCTTATTAAAAAGGTGGAAGATCTCTCAATTTTCATATCTCCTGTATGTGCACCAGGATGTTAAATCTACGCAAATCCATGGTCTGGACTCAAGTATAGTAATCATGATGGGCTGTGGAAGGAAACTCTTTGGTGCGGAGCTTTACCCACTCATCAAAAAGAGATGTCGAGAGCGGTATAAAGTAGGGCGCAAATGCAGGTTATTGCGCTAATATTAAGCAAGAAGTTTCCAAATGCTAGTGTGTGCGACAACTGATGCAATGGAGTCACATTCTCTACAGGCACAACACAAACACAGAACAACATTAACTCACATGCCAGGCTCCGCCCGGGGGCCCCTTCCCTAGCACTATATGAGGAATATAGTGCTCTTGTTCCAATTTCCATTGCAGCACAGATGGGTAATCATACCCAAAATCAGCATTTGGGTGCAGGAGTGTGTCAAACAATACAGCAACAGGGTTAGGGGAGCGACCCTCCAATCCTTCCGACAAGTACTCCAAATCCTGCAATACAACAGACAATAAATAGTAAATTTTCTTGGAAATACAATACCTTGAAGGAGTATTCATACCCCGTGAACTTTTCTACATTTTGTTAATTTACACCCGTTAACTTAAAGGGAACCTGTCAGGTGCAATACGCACCCAGAATCATGAGCAGTTCTGGGTGTATATTGCTAATCCCCGCCTAACTGTCCCTGTATACACTTGCATAGATAAAGGGTTTTTTAGAAAAATAATTTCTAAAGATCTATTACCGTATGCTAATGAGCGAGGGCATTAGTCCCCTCGGCGTTAGTTCCCCGGCCAGCCGCCCCTCATTAGCTTGTTAGTAAGCTGCTGTGGGCGTGTATCATGCTAATGAATACGCAGTGTCAGCAGATGATCTCACTCACCTCTCCGCTGGATTTCGGCTCAGTGCGCATGACCCTGGAGGTTCGGTCATGTGCACTACTTCAGTTTGAAGCCAGGACGCGTACACCCAGCTTCATAGTGCACATGACCCAAATCCGGGGTTATGCGCACTGAGCCGAATTCCTCTGTCGGACGCGATGGCGGCAGAGAGGCGAGAGATCATCCTGTGACGCTGCATATTAATTAGCATGTTACCACGCCCAGAGGGGTGTACTAACACGCTAATGTGGGCGACCCGCCGTAAAACTAACGCCCAGTGGACTAGTGCTCTCGCTCATTAGTATACTGTAATCTTTAGAAATACTTTTTCTAAATATCCCTTTATCTATGCTAGTGTATACAGGGACGGTTAGGCAGGGATTAGCAATATGCACACAGAACTGCTCATGGTTCCATTTAATTGTATTTTATTTAGATTTTATGTGGTATAGCAACACAAAGTATCAAGTACTTGTAAAGAGTAAATGAAGTGATACATGGTTTACTAAATAATTTAAAAAAAAAAAACCTGAAAATCTTACGTTCATTTTGCCCTCTGTACTACCTCCAAATAAAATTGAGTGATTAATTGCCAGAAGTCACCTAATTAATGAAATTAGTACACGTGTGTGTAATTTATTCTCAGTATAACTGTTCTGTGAAGGCCTCAGAGGTCTGTTTTAGAGCATTATGGATAAAATAGCATAATGAAAACCAAGGAACACACCAGACAGGTCAGGGATAAAGTTGTGGAGAAAAGTGAACATATCACAGAGCACGGTTCAATCAATTATAATAAACAAATATAAATATGGCACAACTACAAAACTATGGAGCCATGACTATCCACCTAAACCTAACACCCAAGTAAGGAGATCACTGATTAGAGAAGCAGCCTAGAGGCCCATGGTTACACTGGAGGAACTGCAGAGAGCCACAGCTCAGGTGGGTGAATCTGTCCACAGGACAACTGTTAAGGCCCCTTAAACCGCAACAACATCGCTAACAAGATCTCGCTGGGGTCACGGAATTCGTGACGCACATCCGGCATAGTTAGCGACCTCGTTGCGTGTGACACTTACGAGCGACCGCTAACGATCCCAAATACTCACAAAATGGTTGATTATTGACACGTCGTTCATTTTCCAAATATTTCTAGTTCTGGACGCAGGTTGTTCGTGGTTCCTGAGGCAGCACACATCGCTACGTGTGACACCCTGGGAATGACGAACAGCGTTCCTGCATCCTCCGGCAACGAGGTGGGAGTGACCTTAATGCGGCTGCTCTCCGCCCCTCCGCTTTTATTGGTGGCCCGCTATGTGAAGTTGCTGTGATGCCACACGACCCTCCCCCTTAAACAATAGTTTGTTCGCTGGCAACAGCGACGTCGTTAGTAAGGTATTTTCGTGTGACGCGTACTAGCGATATTGTTCGCCACGGGCAGCTATTTGCCCATGACGCACGCACGACTGGGGCGGGTGCGATCGCTAGCAATGTTGCATCGTGTAAAGCGGCCTTTAGTCATATACTCACATGAAGGCCAGATTTGTAAAGAGTTAGAAGAGGCCATTTTTTTAATGCAATCCTTAAAAAGTCCCATTTGCAAAACGATATGTACACGGCTAGCATGTGGAAGAAGGTGCTCTGGTCATAGGAGATCAAAAGTAGATAATTTTGGGTTAAACACTACGTGGCAGCAAACACTACACATCACAATCTGTTACGTCAAACATGGTAGAGGCAGAATCATGCTGTGAGGAGGCTTTTCTTCAGCAGGGACAGGGAAGCTGGTCAGAGCTGATAGAGCTAAATACAGGACAATCCTGGAGGAAAACCTGTTAGAGCCTGCAGAAGACTTTAGATTGTGCCATAGGTTCACCTTCCAACAGTATAACGACGACTCCATAAGGCCAGAGCTAAAAATGGAAGCTTTAGATTAAAGCATAATCGTGTGTGAATGGCGCAGTCACAGTCCAGACCTCAATCCCATTGAGAATCTGTGACAAGACTTGAAAATTGCTGTTGACAGAAGCCTCCATCCAATCTCGCAGAGCTAGAACTAGTGTGCAAACATTTTCAGTCTCTAGATGTGTAATGCTGGTAGACACATCCCCAAAAGACTTGTAGCAGTAATTGCAGCAAAAGGTGGGCCTTCAAAGTATTGAAATTTTCAGATTTATACATTTTTAAAGTTTAGAAAACCATGTATAATTTCTAGGGATGATCGAATACCTCAAATATTCGGCTTTGCGAATATTTTCTGAATAGGTCACCGCTATGTGAATATTCGATGCGGAATGTAAGTCTATGGGAAGCCCAAATAGTTGTTATTTGGGTTTCTCATAGACTTACATTGCGCATCAAATATTCGCGAATAGCGGCGACCTACTCGGAAAATATTCGCAAAGCCGAATATTTGAGGTTTGATCATCCCTAATAATTTCCTTTACACCCCACATATACTTGCTACTTATAGTACAGTTTGGAATATTTAGTGTAGTGCACATCTTAGAACACATGCTATTTTGAGTTTAGCTGTCTTGTGTTTTTTTTTTTATGAATTGGACAGTGGCTGAACCCCACCTTACCGTGCACCTCAATTTGGCTTGTTTTTCCACCTGTCTTGATTTTGGCAATTGGTGGCTATTCACATTCAGCCATCAAGCCCTGTCCACAGGCTATTTATTCCATGCAGCATTTGCTTGGGCCACCCACAGCCATGATTCAGTCATGGGTACGGGATTGAAAAGCACCAGGTAAGTGCTGCTATAAACAGTTCTACTTTCTCATATGTGACGCTGTATGGCACATTTTAAATACAAAATATTTTAGTGTAGGACTGCCCCAAAGATTTGCCGTGGCGGGGTAGCTCAAGAAATTGAATTTTTTTTGCCAAAAATCTCATTTATAATAGTACAGTTTGGAATTTTTAGTGCATATCTTAGAATACATGCCATTTTGAGTTTATCTTGCTTTTTGGGTTTTTTTAGTGGTGTATATCACAAAATGCACTTAGGTTTGAGTGTGAACCTGAAAAAAGAAAAAAAAATAAATCTCGAAACGGTCAAGGGGTAAGGATACTTTATCAAGGCAGCGTATATCCAATATGAAAGGCAGTCTGTCAACACAAAATAAATGTTCAAATCTAGCACAAGATCGTAGTGCACCATTTATGTGGACAAACAGTTTAGTCCACCTTACCACCTACATATTTTGCTTAGTCTTATAGGAGTCAGACAATGGTGGAGATAGATTAAGTAGAGAGGTGCACTAAATTGTTGACCACGCCAAGGGTGCACCGAGCAATAAAATAATGCCATCCACTAAAAAGAGGGATTTCAAAATACAAATGTATAGATTGTGCTACCTGCTCAGGAATAGAAAGGTGCCGGGCCTCTTCTAGCTTGCTGTGCAGTATAGGATTTGGATGTAGCACTTCAGGAGAGAGGTACGGTCTGTATCCAGACAACATATAGGACAAGCAGATTCCAGATGGTCCATTTCCTGCAATGGAAAATCCTTATGTTACAGTATTACCGGCTGTATAGATTTTCCACTACATCGCACCAGCTATTCCTGACAGAAGGTCCGAGCAGACTGATGTGACTAGTGGATGCATGACACACCGCAGATCAGCATGGCCACTAATAGCGGCAACCAGCTTAGGGCAATAATAAGCTGGCATCTAGGGTAGACAGTGTCAGAATTGTGAGATGAGGACTATTTGCAGGATTGTTGGAGAATTCGCCTCGCTTTATTATTGCAGTAAAATGGCAGAATTTGGCAAATGTAATCACAGTATTTACCCAAGAAAATGCTATGACAGATGACATGATCAGGGATACCGTATATTCTGCATTACACATTACCTGCTTAACCCAGCAGAAGTACGGCATCGCCTCAGATATGCTAAAGTAGACAAATATCTGTGCCCGGATGCCAAAAGGATTAGGGGAAAATATGAGACACTGGGTTAACAACTGACTCATTGATTGGAAACATCACAGTTCATGGTGGGGTACCACAGGGGTCAGTTTTGGGCCCTTTTTTTTTTTTTTTTTTTAAAAGAAAAAAAAAATGTATTAATGACCTTTTAGATGGCATACAGAGGAGGATAAATTTAATATTACAGAGGGGTTTATGTAAGCTGGAAGCTTGGGCTGGGAAATTGAAGTTTAATGCAGATAAATATAAAAGGTCATGTCCTTGGAGAAAATATAGTATATAAAATTAGGTACTAAATGATAAAATAGTCACTGAAAAAGAACAGGGACTATGGGTTGATGACAAACTCAACTTTAGTGTCACAGCCAAGAAGCTGATGCCAAGGATAACAAAATAATGGGATGCATTTTAAAAAAAAAAAAAAAGCCTAGATTCTCATGACAAGAACATATTGTATTTTTCATTTTATAAGACACCCCGGATTATAAGACGCACCCCAACTATAGAGACAAGAGGTTAAAAAAATAAAATAAAAATATGAGGTCTATCTTATACTCCGGTAGTGTCTTATTGTATGGGGGCGACAGCAGTGGTAGAGCGGAGGTCACCGGAGGAAGGGGGGTGCTGGAGTAGGGCAATGCTGGCTGCGGTGGAGCAGGGCGGTGCGATCTCGAAATAATGCAGCCAGGAATCGGTGCCTGTGCAGATTGAGTTCCCAGGTCAATGACAATCTGAGAGCTCCATCTGCTCATGCACTGACTCCTGGCGGTAATATTTGAAGATCGCACCGCTGTCAGAGCATCTCATCTACTGTACCGCCCTGCTCCACCGCAGCCAACATTGGTCGGCAGTGCGGGACTATCATCTCACCTACACCAGCACAGCCCCGTTGACAGAGCATCTCACCCGCCGCAGCCAGCACAGCCCCCTCCTGCCGACAGAGCATCTGACGCCGCAGCCAGCAGAGCCGCGCTCCATACAGCGCCAAACCGCAGCCAGCACTTCACCCCATTCTCCACTACTCTGGTAAGCTACATTCCGATTTTAAGACGCACCCCTCCCTCATTTTCCTCCCAATTTTTTGGGAGGAAATGTGCGTTTTATAATCAAAAAAAAAAAAAAATACGGTAGTTTTGCCTCTATATAAGTCACTAGTGCAGCCACACTAATGCTACACGAGTCGACCGATCGTGCAATTTCACGATCGATTGTACCCACCCCCGTCGTTTGTGCGTCACGGGCAAATTGCTGCCCGTGTCGCACAAAGTCGTGAAACCCCCGTCACACGTACTTACCTGCTGAGCAACCTCGCTGTGGGCGGCGAACATCCTCCTCCTGAAGGGGGAGGGACGTTCGGCGTCACAGCGACGTCACACAGCCGCCGGCCAATGGAAGCGGAGATGAGCAGGACGTAAACATCCCGCCCACCTCCTTCCTTCCGCATAGCCGCCGTGAGCCGCGGGATGCAGTTAAGCTGAATTCATCGTTCCCGGGGTGTCACACGGAGCAATGTGTGCTACCCCGGGTACGATGAGCAACCGGCGCCATTTAAATTAAACAATTTTTTATAACTGAGCGACGAGTACACGACTCATGATTTGTGAGCGATACTGCGTCGCTCGGAGGTGTCACACGAGACGACGTCGTGAACGATGCCGGATGTGCATCACGAAAACCGTGACCCCCGACGATGCATCGCGCGATAGCTCGTCTCGTGTGACGCCCGCATTAGAATAATGTGCACAATTTAGGTTTCCAGTGTAGAAGGCAATAGCTGAACTAGAGCTAGCTGCTGCAGAAGGGGGGGGGGGGGGGGGTGACCAAGGTTAAGGGAATGTGTGAATTACAATACAAACACAGATTATCAGCACTTGGTGTTTTCAATATGGGGAAAAATAAATAAATAACAAATGCTAAGGGGCGATCTTATTACAATGTACAAATATATGAGGGGACAGGACAGAGACCATTCTAATACACCCAAACCTGTAGTGGGGATAAAGGAGCATCCACAACATCTAGAGAACCAGATTCTTTACTGTAAGAGCAGTGATACTATGGAACTCTGTACCCGTTTCAAAAACTATGATATTACAGGTTATGGATACTAGATTCTGTGATTGAACTTTGATCCAGAGAACTAGTCTGTCATATTTGGAGGGAATTTTCCCCCTAATATGGGGCAATTAGCACCTGCCGCATGGGGTTTTTGCTATTCTCTGGATTTTGTAAAAAAAGGTAGACATAATGAAGCTGAACCAATTTAATGAGAATTTGACACTTTGGCTTTTGGAATTTGGCTCTACTGTCCAAATCTGAAATATGGAGGCAGAACTGCGATGATTAATACATCTGAAGCAATCTGACTTCACATACCTATGATAACCACTGGAAGAATTAGCGGAGGGTCGCCTGAGAGGGGGTTTTCTTCAGCTAAAGGCATCACTACGGGGCGTAATATGATTACTGTAGCTCCAAACTACCCAGTCAGTCAATGGTCTTCAGTCAGGGACGACGCTGGAGGAGAGAAAAATAAATAAAATTATTATTAATGTGAATTTTTCAGAGAAACCATCACATGTACTCAATAAAGATGTACTTTACAAAACCCACCCCCGGGACCATGATCCAGGAGTTAATATTCTTGCCAAACGGACTATGGAATTCCACTTCTTACTACGCGGCTACAAAGGAGCTCTTCTCTGCAGACGGCGGTGCCGGGACTAGGTGGAGGGTGCCCGGTATTGGGAGCAGAATACCACACACTGTCCATTAACATTTTTTTTGGAAACTAGGTGACAGAAACAAAGTGAATACAGACTGATTTCAGTCACTGGTCTATATTTAAACACGCAAGTGGGGGAATGGAGGTGGTGGCAATCTACTGTCCACCTAAAAGTCAGTAAGGACAAATCTTCCCCAACAGCATAAATAGACAGGCAGGACTTTGCAACATAAATCCATTGATACCTTTATATCTTCTATATGTTGCTGCTTTCCAGAGTAATTTGCATGCAGAAGCAAAATGCGGTGTTAAGTGTTTTGGGTGTGACCGAGCACCTAGCTAATCTTTTCTTACCAAGGTTATTTCCCTGCCTAGTATCAGCCTCTTTACCTTGATTAACCAATAAGGCGGGCTTCACATCAACGGTGTTCTGCCGCAGTGCCGGATCCGTCAGAAATGCAGTACAGGTCAATACAGTTAAATGGAATCGCGGCAAGATAAGGTCACATGCGGCCGCATGTGACCTTATCTTGCTGCGATTCCACTGTATCGAACCGTACTGCATTTCTGACGAATCCGTCATTGCGGCAGAATACCCATGATGTGCGCGCAGCCTGTCTGATTTCCCTGCCTAGTGCCAACTCTCATTTAGACAGTGAACAATCAAGCTAAATAAGCTGGTGCTGAGCAGAGAAACAACCTCAGAGAAACAGTAGCCACCTTTTGCTTTTATTTCTGCTTTGCACACTCTTGGCATTCTCTTGATGAGCTTCACCGGAAATGATCTTCCAACAGTCTTGAAGGAGTTCCCAGAGATGCTTATTTAGCTTGATTGTTCACTGTCTAAATGAGAGCTGGCACTAGGCAGGGAAATCAGACAGGCTGGAGACCAGGTCATCTAGCGTAGCACCCCATCACTCTCCTTCTTAGTCAAATAGCCCTTACACAGCCTGGAGGATTGTTTGAGGTCAATGTCCTGTTGAAAAATAAATTATGGTCCAACTAAACGCAAACCGGATGTAATAGCACGCCGCTGCAAGATGCTGTGGTAGCCATGCTGGTTCAGTATGCCTTCAATTTTGAATAAATCCCCAACAGTGTCACCAGCAAAGCACCCCCACACCATCACTCCTCCTTCTCCATGCTTCACGGTGGGAACCAGGCATGTAGAGTCCATCCGTTCACCTTTTCTACAAAGATACGGTGGTTGGATCCAAAGATCTCAAATTTGGACTCATCAGACCAAAGCACAGATTTCCACTGCTCTAATGTCCATCCCTTGTGTTCTTTAGCCCAAACAAGTCTCTTCTGCTTGTTGCCTGTCCTTAGCAGTGGTTTCCTAGCAGCTGTTTTACCATGAAGGCCTACTGCACAAAGTCTCCTCTTAATAGTTGTTCTAGAGATGAGAAAGTGTGTACAAACTTTTGGTCTGTACTGTAAAAAATATATTATATACACACACACACACACACACGAAAAAGTTTGGGCACCCCTATTAATGTTAACCTTTTTTCTTTATAACAATTTCGGTTTTTGCAATAGATATTTCAGTTTCATATATCTAATAACTGATGGACTGAGTAATATTTCTGGATTGAAATGAGGTTTATTGTACTAACAGAAAATGTGCAATCCGCATTTAAACAAAATTTGACCGGTGCAAAGAAGGGAATTTTGTTTCCTTACCGTAAATTCCTTTTCTTCTAGCTCCTATTGGGAGACCCAGACAATTGGGTGTATAGCTTCTGCCTCCGGAGGCCACACAAAGTATTACACTTTAAAAAGTGTAACCCCTCCCCTCTGCCTATACACCCTCCCGTGCATCACGGGCTCCTCAGTTTTGGTGCAAAAGCAGGAAGGAGGAAACTTATAAATTGGTCTAAGGTAAATTCAATCCGAAGGATGTTCGGAGAACTGAAAACCATGAACCAAAAGAACCATTCAACATGAACAACATGTGTACACAAAAGAACAAACAGCCCGAAGGGAACAGGGGCGGGTGCTGGGTCTCCCAATAGGAGCTAGAAGAAAAGGAATTTACGGTAAGTAAACAAAATTCCCTTCTTTGTCGCTCCATTGGGAGACCCAGACAATTGGGACGTCCAAAAGCAGTCCCTGGGTGGGTAAAAGAATACCTCGATAAAAAGAGCCGAAAAAGACCCCCTCTTACAGGTGGGCAACCGCCGCCTGAAGGACTCGCCTACCTAGACTGGCGTCTGCCGAAGCATAGGTATGCACCTGATAGTATTTCGTGAAAGTGTGCAGACTAGACCAGGTAGCTGCCTGACACACCTGCTGAGCCGTAGCCCGGTGCCGCAATGCCCAGGACGCACCCACGGCTCTGGTAGAGTGGGCTTTCAACCCCAAAGGAAGCGGAAGCCCAGAAGAACGGTAGGCTTCAAGAATCGGTTCCTTGATCCACCGAGCCAAGGTTGACTTGGAAGCCTGCGAACCCTTACGCTGGCCAGCGACAAGGACAAAGAGCGCATCTGAACGGCGCAGGGGCGCCGTGCGAGACACGTAGAGCCGGAGAGCTCTCACCAGATCTAACGAGTGCAAATACTTTTCACATTGGTGAACTGGATGAGGGCAAAATGAAAGTAAGGAGATATCCTGATTGAGATGAAAAGGGGATACCACCTTAGGGAGAAATTCCGGGACCGGACGCAGAACCACCTTATCCTGGTGAAAAACCAGGAAGGGTGCTTTGCATGACAGCGCTGCCAGCTCCGACACTCTACGGAGCGATGTAACTGCCACTAGAAATGCCACCTTCTGCGAAAGACGTGATAAAGAGACATCCCGCAGCGGCTCGAAAGGTGGTTTCTGAAGAGCCGTTAGCACCCTGTTAAGATCCCAGGGTTCCAGCGGATGCTTGTAAGGTGGGACTATGTGGCAAACTCCCTGCAGGAACGTGCGGACCTGCGGAAGCCTGGCTAGACGCTTTTGAAAAAATACGGATAGCGCCGATACTTGACCCTTGAGAGAGCCGAGAGACAAACCCTTGTCCATTCCGGATTGAAGGAATGAAAGAAAAGTGGGTAAGGCAAAGGGCCAGGGAGAAAAACCCCTATCGGAGCACCAGGATAAGAAGATCCTCCAAGACCTGTGAGATCTTGGCGGACGTTGGTTTCCTGGCCTGTCTCATAGTGGCAATGACATCTTGAGATAACCCTGAGGACGCTAGGAGCCAGGACTCAATGGCCACACAGTCAGGTTGAGGGCCACAGAATTCAGATGGAAAAACGGCCCTTGAGACAGCAAGTCTGGGCGGTCTGGGAGCGCCCACGGTTGACCCACCGTGAGATGCCACAGATCCGGGTACCACGACCGCCTCGGCCAATCTGGGGCGACGAGAATGGCGCGACGACAGTCGGACCTGATCTTGCGCAGCATCGCCAGAGGAGGAAATACATAGGGCAGTCGAAACTGCGACCAATCCTGAACTAATGCGTCCGCCGCCAGAGCTCTGTGATCTTGAGACCGGGCCATGAATGCCGGGACTTTGTTGTTGTGCCGTGACGCAATGAGATCGACGTCCGGCGTTCCCCAGCGGCGACAGATCTCTCGAAATACGTCTGGGTGAAGAGACCATTCCCCCGCGTCCATGCCCTGTCGGCTGAGAAAATCTGCTTCCCAGTTTTCTACGCCCGGGATGTGAACTGCGGAAATGGTGGAAGCTGTGGCTTCCACCCACTGCAGAATTCGTCGGACTTCCTGGAAGGCTTGACGACTGCGAGTGCCGCCTTGGTGGTTGATGTATGCGACGGCAGTGGCGTTGTCCGACTGGATCCGGATCTGCCTGCCCTCCAGCCACCGATGAAAGGCCAATAGGGCTAGATACACTGCCCTTATCTCCAGAATATTGATCTGAAGGGATGACTATCGGAGTCCAGGTTCCCTGAGCCCTGTGGTGGAGAAAAACCGCCCCCCACCCTGACAGGCTCGCGTCCGTCGTGACCACAGCCCAGGTGGGGGGGTAGAAAGGATTTTCCCTGCGATAGAGAGTTGGGAAGGAGCCACCACTGAAGTGACGTCTTGGTTGCAAGGGAAAGAGACGTTCCTGTCGAGTGAAGTCGACCTCCTGTCCCATTTGCGGAGAATGTCCCACTGGAGTGGCCGCAGATGGAATTGCGCGAAGGGCACTGCCTCCATCGCTGCAACCATCTTCCCCAGGAAGTGCATGAGGCGCCTCAAGGGGTGCGACTGACCCCGAAGAAGAGATTGCACCCCTGCCTGCAGCGAAAGCTGCTTGTCCAGCGGTAGCATGACTACTGCTGACTGAGTATGAAACTCCATCCCAAGGTACGTCAGTGATTGGGTCCGTGTCAACTTGGATTTTGGGAAGTTGATGATCCACCCGAACTTCTGGAGAGTCGCCAGAGCGACGGAAAGGCTGTTTTGACACGCCATCTGAGAGGGTGCTCTGACCAGAAGATCGTCTAAGTAGGGAATCACCGAGTGGCCCTGAGAGTGTAGGACCGCCACAACAGATGCCATGACCTTGGTGAACACCCGTGGGGCTGTCGCCAGGCCGAAAGGCAATGCCACGAACTGAAGGTGTTCGTCCCCGATGGCGAAACACAAAAAGCGTTGATGTTCGGGTGCGATCGGCACATGGAGATAAGCATCCTTGATGTCGATCGATGCTAGGAAGTCTCCTTGTGACATCGAAGCGATGACAGAGCGGAGAGATTCCAGTCGAAACCGTCTGGTGCTCACATGTCTGTTGAGCAGTTTGAGGTCCAGAACGGGACGGAACGAGCCGTCCTTCTTTGGCACCACAAACAAGTTGGAGTAAAAGCTGCGACCATGTTCCTGGAGGGGAACAGGGATCACAACTCCTTCTGTCTTCAGGAGTGTTCACCGCCTGAAAAAGTGCATCGGCTCGCTCGGGATGCGGAGATGTTCTGAAGAAACGAGTCGGGGGACGAGAGCTGAACTCTATCCTGTAACCGTGAGACAGAATGTCTCTCACCCATCGGTCTTGGACATGTGGCCACCAGGCGTCGCAAAAGCGGGAGAGCCTGCCACCGACCGAGGATGCGGCTAGGGGATGCCGAGAGTCATGAGGAGGCCGCCTTGGAGGCAGTGCCTCCGGCGTTTTTTTGGGGGCGTGCCTTAGACCGCCACGCAAAAGAGTTCCTCTGGCCCTTCTCTGGCCTGTTGGACGAGGAGGATTGGGACTTGGCTGAGGGCCGAAAGGACCGAAACCTCGGTTGTATTTTCCGTTGCTGAGGTCTCTTCGGTTTGGACGAGTCCTTTCCCTTGGATTCCTTAATAATTTCATCCAATCGTTCGCCAAACAATCGGTCGCCAGCAAACGGCAAACCGGTTAAGAACTTCTTGGAAGCAGAGCCTGCCTTCCATTCGCGTAGCCACATGGCTCTGCGGACTGCCACCGAATTAGCGGATGCTACCGCTGTACGGCTAGCAGAGTCCAGGACGGCGTTCATGGCGTAGGACAAAAAAGCCGACGCCTGAGAAGTCAAAGACGCAACTTGCGGAGCCGAGGTACGTGTCACCGCATTAATCTCAGACAAACAAGCTGAGATAGCTTGGAGTGCCCACACGGCTGCAAAGGCCGGGGCAAAAGACGCACCTGTGGCTTCATAGATGGATTTCACCAGGAGCTCTATCTGCCTGTCAGTGGCATCCTTGAGCGATGAGCCATCTGCAACTGATACTACAGATCTAGCCGCCAGTCTAGAGACTGGAGGATCCACCTTGGGACACTGAGCCCAACCCTTAACTACGTCAGAGGGGAAGGGGTAACGTGTGTCATTAAGGCGCTTAGTAAAGCACTTGTCCGGAAAAGCTCTGTGCTTCTGGACAGCATCTCTGAAGTTGGAGTGATCGAAAAACGCACTCCGTGTACGTTTGGGAAACCTAAACTGGTGTTTCTCCTGCTGCGAAGCAGACTCCTCTACAGGTGGAGCTGGGGGAGAGAGATCTAGCACCTGGTTGATGGACGATATAAGGTCATTTACTATGGCGTCCCCTTCAGGTGTATCAAGATTGAGAGCAACGTCAGGGTCAGAGCCCTGAGCTGCGACGTCCGCCTCATCCTCCAGAGAGTCCTCAAGCTGAGACCCCGAGCAGTGTGAGGAAGTCGGGGAAGATTCCCAGCGAGCCCGCTTAGCCGGTCTGGGACTGTGGTCCGTGCAGGAGTCCTCCACGTGAGACCTAGGGGCCACCCCGGGAGCACGCTGCGGCGCAGACCGAGAGGGGCCTGGAGGCGATGATCCAACAGTGCCCGGGGCCTGTGTAAGGACCGGTCTGGACTGCAAGGCTTCTAGTAGCTTGGCAGACCATTTGTCCATAGACTGAGCCATGGATTGTGAAAGTGACTCAGAGAGTTTCTCAGCAAAAACTGCCAACTCTGTCCCTGCCGTCTGGACAGGGGAAGCAGGAGGGTCTGCCTGAGCCGAGGGGCCCACTAGTGACCGAGGCTCCGGCTGGGCAAGTGCAACAGGGGTCGAGCATTGCTCACAGTGAGGGTAGGTGGAACCCGCAGGTAACATAGCCCTACAAGAGGTACAGGTTGCAAAAAAACCCTTTGCCTTAGCGCCCTTGCTCCTTGTGGACGACATGCTGTTGTCTCCTAGGAGAGTGATCACTGAGGGTATATAGCCAAAAGCAAACAACCCGGCCGAACAGAGAAAATATATATATATATATATATATATATATATATATATATATATATATATATATATATATATATATATATATATATATATATATATATATATATATATATATATATATATATATATATATATATATATATATATATACACACACACACATACACATACTCCGGCACCCTAGGGGGACCAGCACCGGGTGACCGGTGTGGCTTACCGACCGCCCAAAGCGGAGTGTGTGTCCACCAGATTCCCTGCCTTAGGTCTCCCAGAGCTCGTTCCTGAAATCCTCCAACAGCAGAATGTTGTATAAAAATGGCTGCCGGAGCTCTCAGGGGAGGAGGGAGCCGTGGGCGGCGACTATTAAAGTGCGGGAATCTGGGGCCCCACAGTGATCAGTGAGGGGGGGGGGGGGGGGGGAGGACACCTATAGTATGCTCCAGCCCTCACTGCCGACGTCAGGTCGACCGTCCCGCCCTTACCCCTGACTGGCAGGCCCGGGGGCGGGAGTTATGGTACTAGGCCGCAATGAAGCCGGGGACTAGATTTAATACCGCGGCCGACAAACAGGCGCGGTCGGCGCGGAAGTCCCGGTCTTCACAAACCAGCAGCTGCTGCAGCGTCTGTGAAACAAGCGCTCCATGCACCGTCCCCATGGGGACACAGAGTACCTTTTGATGCAGGGCCCTGTCCCTGAGGATACAATAGGCTCCTGTCCGGCAGATTCCCACAGGGGCTGCGGAGGGAGCCCGGTCCCAGTGAATGGATGACCAGTTAGGATCCCACTTCACCCAGAGCCTCTAAGGGATGGTGAAGGAAAACGGCATGTGGCTCCAGCCTCTGTACCCGCAATGGGTACCTCAACCTTAACAGCACCGCCGACTTAGTGGGGTGAGAAGGGAGCATGCCGGGGGCCCTGTGGGGGCCCTCTTTTCTTCCAACCGATAATGCTGACTAAAATGGAGATGCATGAGTGGATGTGTGCCTCCTATACAAAGCATAAAACTGAGGAGCCCGTGATGCACGGGAGGGTGTATAGGCAGAGGGGAGGGGTTACACTTTTTAAAGTGTAATACTTTGTGTGTCCTCCGGAGGCAGAAGCTATACACCCAATTGTCTGGGTCTCCCAATGGAGCGACAAAGAAAGTATGGGCACCTCAATATAATAGTGACAATATTTTGTAGATCCTCCTTTTGCAAAAATAACAGCCTCTAGTCGCTTCCTGTAGCTTTTAATGAGTTCCTGGATGAAGGTATTTTTGACCATTCCTGTTTACAAAACAATTCCAGTTCAGTTAAGTTTGATGGTCGCCGAGCTGAGACAGCACGCTTCAAATCATCCCACAGATGTTCAATGATATTCAGGTCTGGGGACTGGGATGGCCATTCCAGAACATTGTAATTGTTCCTCTGCATGAATGCCTGAGTAGATTTGGAGCGGTGTTTTGCTGAAATATCCATCCCCTGCGTAACTTCAACTTCGTCACTGATTCTTGCACATTATTGTCAAAAATCTGCTGATACTGAGTTGAATCCATACGACCCTCAACTTTAACAAGATTCCCGGTGCCGGCATTGGCCACACAGTCCCAAAGCATGATGGAACCTCCATCAAATTTTACTGTGGGTAGCAAGTGCTTTTCTTGGAATGCCGTGGTTTTTTTGCCTCCATGCATAACACCTTTTTGTATGACCAAACAACTCAATCTTTGTATCATCAGTCCACAGGACCTTCTTCCAAAATGTAACTGGCTTGTCCAAATGTGCTTTTGCATACCTCAGGCGGCTCGGTTTGTGGCGTGCTTGCAGAAACTGCTTCTTTCACATCACTCTCCCATACAGCTTCTCCTTGTGCAACGTGCACTGTGTTGTTGACTGATGCACATTGACACCATCTGCAGCAAGATGATGCTGCAGGTCTTTGGAGGTGGTCTGTGGATTGTCCTTGACTGTTCTCACCATTCTTCTTCTCTGCCTTTCTGATATTTTTCTTGGCCTGCCACTTCTGAGCTTAACAAGAACTGTACCTGTGTTCTTCCATTTCCTTACTATGTTCCTCACAGTGGAAACTGAAAGTTTAAATCTCTGAGACAACTTTTTGTATCCTTCCCCTGAACAACTATGTTGAATAATCTTTGTTTTCAGATCATTTGAGAGTTGTTTTGAGGAGCCCATGATGCCACTCTTCATAGGAGATTCAAATAGGAGAACAACTTGCAAGTGGCCACTTTAAATACCTTTTCTCATGATTGGATACACCTGCCTATGAAGTTCAAAGCTCAATGAGGTTACAAAACCAATTTAGTGCTTTAGTAAGTCAGTAAAAAGTAGCTAGGAGTGTTCAAATCAAGAAATTGATAAGGGTGCCCATACTTTTGCTCCGGTCAAATTTTGTTTCAATGCGGATTGCACATTTTCTGTTAGTACAATAAACCATTTCAATCCAGAAATATTACTCAGTCCATCAGTTATTAGATATATGAAACTGAAATAGCTGTTGCAAAAACCCAAATTGTTATAAAGAAAAAAAGGTTAACATTAATAGGGGTGCCCAAACTTTTTCACATGACTGTATATAACTAATTACTTGGGAAAGCAACAACAGTTAGACAATATAAAAAAAGGTCTCAATGGATTTAAACAGTCAAAGACCTGCATGTTCACATGCAAAGAGAAGGGTATGTTGTATTAAGGTTTCTGAAGCAGGAGACACATTCTTAACACACACACACACACACACACACACACACACACGAAAGGATTGGCACACTTGCAATGGTTACAGAAAATTACATATATATTTAATTCTTTTATGTGAATTGGAACACAGAACAAATATAGAAACAAAGGCAGAGTGGACATAATTTCACACAAAACGCCAAAGATGGGCCGGACAAAATTGTTGGCACCTTTCCAAAATTGTGTAATCAACTTTATTTCAAGCGTGTGATACTCATTCATCTCACCTGTGGCAAGTAACAGGTAGGGGCAATATGAAAATCACACCTAAAACCAAAATAAAAAAAAGAGATGTTGACTCAATCTATGCACTGTGTGTGCCACACTAAGCATGGGGAACAGAAAGAATAAGAGAACTGTCTGAGGACTTGATAGCAAAGCAAAAAAAAAAAAAAAAAAAAAAATAGTTGAAAAATCAACAACAACCTCAAGGTCACAAGTCCATCATCTTCAGAGATCTTGATGTCCCTGAATGTTACAACCCATGGCATAGCCAATCTCTCTGGATGTGGGCGGCAGAGAAAAATTGATGAACGATTGCAATGCAGGATAGTAGATAAGCAGCCCCAATCAAAAGCCAAAGAAATTCAAGCCGAGACCCAGGAGAACCCCAATGCTGACACAGATTAAAAAAAAGCTAAACTGCAGTTGCCAAAATGTACATAAGGAATCAAAATCTTTCTAGGATACAGTCTTGTGGACAGAAGAAACCGAGATAAAGCACATTATCTACTATTTACTGAAAAATGGAATGAGGTCTACAAAAGAACACTGTACCTACAGTCAACTACGGTGGGGCTCAAAGATGTTTTGGGGTTGTTTTGCTGCCTTTGGCACTGAGGGCTTTGACTGTGTGTGCAAGGCATCATGCAATCTGAAGATTACCAAAGGATTTTGGGTCACAATGTAGTGTCCAGGGTCAGAAAGCTGGGTTTCCATCCTAAGTCATGGGTCTTCCAGCAGGACAATGACCCCAAACACACTTCAAGAACAACCAAGAAATGGATGGAAACAAACGCTGGAGAGTTCTGAAGTGGCCAGTAATTGGTCCAGATCTAAATCCCATTGAACACCTGTGGAGAGATCTTAAAAATTGCTGTTGGGAGAAGGAGCCTTCAAATATGAGAGACCTGGAGAAGTTTGATAAAGAAGAGTCCAAAATTCCAGGTGAGAAGCTTTGTTATATAGAAGCTTGGTTATAGGAAGCGATTGATTGCAGTTATTTATGCCAAAGGGTGTGAAACCAAATATTACGTTGAGGGGGACAACAGTTTTGTCTGGACCATTTTTGGAGCTTTTGTGTAACATTGTCACAAAAGGAAATAAATGTGCATGTGTGTAACAAAATGTATAATTAGAATAAAATACGTCATTTTCTGGAACACTTTCAAGGGCGCCAACACTTTCGGACAGACTAATGCTCTCAAGCGGTGTTACTGTAGAATTTGAAAATGAAATAAAAGCATTGCCAAGATGTAGACATCATTGTCCTTGAAAACCTGTCTTGTAACATGAGGAAAGGAAATAAATGAAACTAAGTTTTTGTGCTTTTCCTGGTCTCGGCGGAGAGCTGGGAATCTGGCAGCGCGCCAAGATAGTTTTCTGAATAGAACTCGAGTGCACAAGAGCAAAGATGAAGGATAAAAATAAATCCATCTTTAGGGAGTAAAACTAATAAAAGGCCAAGGCGACTCGCAAAGAACTGGGTTTGTAATTTTGCCTCTTCACGCAGCGGTGGAGGGGAATACACAAGTGCTGCTAGGATTAGAATGGATATAAAGCACGAATGGACAGATATGGTCACTCCTAAAGGCCAACGCCGCAAGTTAGGAATCGAGACACTGGAGCACAGTCCACACAAGATTGTGGACAAGCGATCGATGCGCTCCTGGCACCACTTTGTAGGACAACCTCCCTGCCCCAATAGTCACCTCAGGATCCCTCTTCACTAGTGATCATAGAAGGACTATACCCAGAAGCTCAGAGTCTCTGGAGTCACAGCATGGCCCTGTAATGTAGCTGCTCCCACACCAGCTGTGCCGGGCTATGTGCCCACAACAGGCAAAAAGCTGTATGGAGAGACATCCGCAGGAGGCGAATGTGACGCCACTGAACTAGTCAGCGTGTCACAGGGTACTGCACGTCTTTATTGTCTGGTGCAGGACTCAGCCCCTCATGGTTCTGGGATCCTAGCCTTTGGTATTGCTCCATCAGCATGCAAATCCTAGTCACACCTCACTCCACACTCTGTCAGGCACACCAGTGGGTAGTCTAGCTGGAACAAGGACACCTGCCTAGGGGTCAGGCAGACTGGTGGGAGGGAGGAAGTCAGAGCGAGGAAGTGGAGAGCAAAGCTTAGTCAGAGTAGTAGTAGCTTCCAAAGAGTGAGGATCTGGGAGTTGGAGCTCCCTGGGGACTTTTGGCTAGGTCGCAGACAGTGGTCTGGGACCGAAGGAGTCGAAGACCCGGTTACAGGGTATTGGAGAAAGGTGCCAGGCTTAGTTTTGGGGAACGGTTAGCACCGGAGTACCTAGTAACCGAACCGGTACCGAGCACGGCAGGGTACTGGACCCTAGATCAGGGAGTAGCTTCACGCAACCTGATAATTAACCTGTGGAGGATAGTCTCTTTATGAACTTTCCCCAAGAGCTCAGAGATCGAAGGCATCAACACAAAGATGGGGAATAGGGATTTCCAGCTTATGCGTCCCACTGAAATCCCAAGTGTCAGCCATCGAGAGTACAGCTTCACTACTTAACAGTGGGGAGCGGGACCCAGACAGCTTCAAGCAGAGGGGTCACTCAGTACATCTAAAAATACAGTGCATGGAGGCAAGGTACAGACCATCAGCAATACCAAATGGAGCGGCCTCTCGGACGAGCTCCCCTGAAGTGGCAGTGACACC
Source organism: Anomaloglossus baeobatrachus (assembly GCF_048569485.1). Taxonomy (NCBI): domain Eukaryota; kingdom Metazoa; phylum Chordata; class Amphibia; order Anura; family Aromobatidae; genus Anomaloglossus; species Anomaloglossus baeobatrachus. The sequence goes on from NC_134358.1 coordinate 91,985,132, forward strand.
CAGAGACTTGGTTTACATCTGTGTTAGAGTTTGCTTTGCGGTCGCATCACTACCAACACTGCCTGAGTGAATACGCTGTCCTTCCCTGCTTCCCATCTGCACCACACTCCCCTACACCTCCATCATCCAGAGTCCCGGGGCCTCCCCTACCCGTGGAGGGAACGTCATCTGGCTGCCCCACTCCATCTCCCACGGGTACTCTCATCGTCGGCGGCAGTACTCCCCTTACCGCGAACCACGGGTGGCTTCACAAACTCTTATGCCCTGTAAATACCCCCTATACATTTGAAGTGGCCGCGAGCCCCCGGGTCCGGAGACCCTCAAGCCACTGGAAACCCTGGATCCGAGCGGTTTGAAGAACACTCCATACTACAGCCACGGCCCCGACCAAGCAACAGAAAAAAGGATGGCAAGGCGGTCAGTGATAACACAACACTAGGAGGGAGCATCCGGCCACCAGTGTAGTCACCAGGAGCATCTTCTAGTCTGCTCATGGCAACAGTGTCGGTGCTGCCTGTTGCATGGATCTCGTGACTCGATATTGTATGGCCACAGGAATCATGTGATTATTAGCGCTAGCTTCCTCATTCTGCTAGCTTCAGTTCAGATATCGCTAGAATGGTACTGGTGAAGAGTATTGGTGGTGTTCTTTTGGGGGGGTACATAGGGATGGAGAAAGGGGTTTGTCTGAGCAGTGGATGAGCCCTCTGATGACAAATTTTGTATCATTTGTCTTCTCAACCCTCTGGGTTTCACTATTGCTGACAGCAGAATGAGCAAAGTGAAAATCCATCAGTGAGCTCACTTTGACAACTCATCTTCCTTCTTCTAAACTCTTATCAGCTGACTCAAGACTATATGAACATTGATTTGAGCTTAAACAGTATCAACACACAAATTTAAGAACAGTATCCAGTGTGCTCCTTTTAGTCCATTTAAAGAAATGAGCAGTGCCAATAGATGTTACCAATGTGTTCACATTTATCTACATTAAATGTATCAGGATTGTGACTGCCTCGTTTGAGTAAATCATTTCTGTAGAGCTTATGTAATTACATGGTCTGTAAGGCAAGCAATGCGTTTTCACAGTGCCCTTCAGCGATGAGGAGGAGAGGTGCAGACCTACGGTCCTGTAGCCTTCTGCAAGACATGGCCTAATAAATCCTTCCATGGTATTTTTAATTAGTGGAGCATTTTAATTTTGGAAAAGCACCACGAGGACTTTACAATCATCGAGGCAATTGAGGTGCTGGCTTGGATTCAGAAGGAAGTAATAAGTTAACCAGCTCTTGTACAGAAGCCATGGGAAATGCTCCGGAGAGCAGAGAGAAAGCTGAAGATGCCTGCACCCCCTCCGGACCCATCTAAATGTCATTGTTTGGCAATGTGCACAATGCGCGTTTTTCCACGTTTTTTGGGTGCGTTTTTGGCTTCAAAACTGCATGACTTTGCTTCCCCAGCAAAGTCTATGACTTTTCATTTTTGCTGTCCGCACGCAACTTTTTTTTTTTTTTTTTTTAAAGCTGCGTTTTTTAGCTTAAAAAAAAATGGACATGTCAATTCTTTCCTGCGTTTTTCTGCGTTTTCCCCCCATGCAATGCATTGGAAAAACGCAGAAATCAAAAACGCAGCCAAAAACACACCAAATCACGGTAAAAACGCATGCGTTTTTTTGCCGCGTTTTTTGCTGCGGGTGCGTTTTTGTGCATTTTTAGCGGCCAAAAACGCAGCGTCATAAAAACGCAGTGTGTGCACATAGCCTGTCATAAATGGACGTTATGGTGCTGGCATGAATAAGAGCCTGCTCACTTTCCTGTGAGGTGAGGGGATAAGGGACAATAGTAACCACTCCACATGCCTAAAATGGCTTCTCAAGATTTTACAGAATTAGACCCATGCTGTACATCGATAAATATACTACGGCCTTGTCTAATGGTTCAACTAATAATTATCTTTACATTACAGGTCAAATAAAACACACTGGACCCCAAGTGAGTTTGTTTTTGTCATATTTTTGCAGGTAGTCAACCCTCCTCACATTGCTAAGCGAAGTCGACTGCACGTACCACAGCGACCACTAGTGGAAGTATTGTGGAGCGGATAACAAGCCTTCCTGCCCCAGCCCAGGAGCCATTGCTCTTCAAGCTACATACTCAATTTTGGTGACAAGTTCTGAGGTAAATCAAGGAATAGATTCAGAAAGGAAAAAAAAAAAAAAAAAAAAAAATTATATATATATATATATTATATATATATATATATATATATATATATATATATATATATATATATATAATTTGCCTTATTCTGTCTGTCTGTCTGTCTGTCTGTCATGCTCCGAAATTGTGTCCTTACGGTGACACAAAGCTGATTGGCCGCTGGGCTCGCCATGGCCCCGCCCCCCCACACGGATTGGCCTCTCGCCCCGGCTCTCTGCAGGCCCCGCCCCCCTCACGCAATGCACGCTCGCTCTGGCCCAACTGACACGTAGCTCCGACTCCCAGGTGAGTACACACACACACACATCAGATCACACTCACTCTCACACTCACTCTCACACACACCTCACATCACAACATGCTGGGATATCGCTTGCTTCTACACCGGCTCCGTCAGGATCCCGGCAGCGCCAGACATAACCTTGCGATGCTAGGATCTTGACGGAGGCCGTGAAAGCTGGTAACCATTATAAACATCGGGTAACTAAGGTCCCTTAGTTACCCGATGTGTATCATAGTTACCAGTGTACACCGGCTCACACTCACTCTCACACACACCTCACACACACACATCACATCGCATCCACACATCAAGGTCCTGCAGCTGCGGAACATACACACACATAACAGCACACACACAAATCAGATCACACTCACACACACCTCACACATCACATCGCATCCACATACTCACAACATCCTGGGATATCGCTTGCTTCTCGGCGGCGATACTGTGCTGTTGTGAGCTTCCAGGACCTGCCGGGGGATCACATGGCCAGAAGCATGTGATATCCCCGGATGTTGTGAGTATCAGCGCGTATGTGCAATATCGTCAGTGTGTGTGTCTTTGTGTGTGAGTGTATGCGATCGGGTGGGTGTGAGTGTATGCGATCGGGTGGGTGTGAGTGTATGCGATCGGGTGGGGGTGAGTGTATGCGATCGGGTGGGGGTGAGTGTATGCGATCGGGTGGGGGTGAGTGTATGCGATCGGGTGGGGGTGAGTGTATGCGATCGGGTGGGGGTGAGTGTATGCGATCGGGTGGGGGTGTGTGAGTGTATGCGAGTGTATGCGATCGGATCTGTGAGTGTCGGCAGAGGAGCACGGCGTGCTGGAGGAGGCTGAGAGGACAGAGGCTGATCCTGGGGAAGGCTGGGATGGGGAGGCTGATGCTGGACACGGAGAGGCTGATGCTGGGGACAGAGAAGCTGATGCTGGGGACAGAGAAGCTGATGCTGGGGACAGAGAAGCTGATGCTGGGGACAGAGAAGCTGATGCTGAGGACAGAGAGGCTGATGCTGAGGACAGAGAGGCTGATGCTGAGGACAGAGAGGCTGATGCTGAGGACAGAGAGGCTGATGCTGAGGACAGAGAGGCTGATGCTGAGGACAGAGAGGCTGATGCTGGGGACAGAGAGGCTGATGCTGGGGACAGAGAGGCTGATGCTGGGGACAGAGAGGCTGATGCTGGGGACAGAGAGGCTGATGCTGGGGACAGAGAGGCTGATGCTGGGGACAGAGAGGCTGATGCTGGGGACAGAGAGGCTGATGCTGGGGACAGAGAGGCTGATGCTGGAGACAGAGAGGCTGATGCTGGAGACAGAGAGGCTGATGCTGGAGACAGAGAAGCTGATGCTGGGGACAGAGAGGCTGATGCTGAGGACAGAGAGGCTGATGCTGAGGACAGAGAGGCTGATGCTGAGGACAGAGAGGCTGATGCTGAGGACAGAGAGGCTGATGCTGAGGACAGAGAGGCTGATGCTGAGGACAGAGAGGCTGATGCTGAGGACAGAGAGGCTGATGCTGAGGACAGAGAGGCTGATGCTGGGGACAGAGAGGCTGATGCTGGAGACAGAGAGGCTGATGCTGGAGACAGAGAGGCTGATGCTGGAGACAGAGAGGCTGATGCTGGAGACAGAGAGGCTGATGCTGGAGACAGAGAGGCTGATGCTGGAGACAGAGAGGCTGATGCTGGAGACAGAGAGGCTGATGCTGGAGACAGAGAGGCTGATGCTGGAGACAGAGAGGCTGATGCTGGGGACAGAGAGGCTGATGCTGGGGACAGAGAGGCTGATGCTGGGGACAGAGAGGCTGATGCTGGCGCAGCATGGCGGATGGAGCACGTTTGGGAGTGCGCAGCATGGCGGATGGACCACGTTTGGGAGTGCGCAGCATGGCGGATGGACCACGTTTGGGAGTGCGCAGCATGGCGGATGGACCACGTTTGGGAGTGCGCAGCATGGCGGATGGACCACGTTTGGGAGTGCGCAGCATGGCGGATGGACCACGTTTGGGAGTGCGCAGCATGGCGGATGGACCACGTTTGGGAGTGCGCAGCATGGCGGATGGACCACGTTTGGGAGTGCGCAGCATGGCGGATGGACCACGTTTGGGAGTGCGCAGCATGGGAGATGGAGCACGATGGGGAGTGCGCAGCATGGGGGATGGAGCACGATGGGGAGTGCGCAGCATGGGGGATGGAGCACGATGGGGAGTGCGCAGCATGGGGGATGGAGCACGATGGGGAGTGCGCAGCATGGGGGATGGAGCACGATGGGGAATGCACACCTCCCCCCAATACACACACACACACACGCGCGCGCGCACTGCACAACAGACCACACACACACACACTGGGAACCACAAACAACTGCCCTACACAGACAACGCTGCACACACAAATATACGCACATACCGCACAACACACACATTGCACAAAACATACCTCCCCCCAAAACACACCACACACACACACAAAACGCTACACACACAGCGCTCCACAAACAACGCAACACACAAACACTGCTCTCACCCCCCATCACACCCAGACAACACCCAAAACATGTACAGCGCCCTACACAAACACTTGGTAACTACACACAACAACATCTATCCATCCATCCATCCATCCATCCATATATATATATAACAAAAATCATACATGAACTACACAATACGTAAATTCTAGAATACCCGATGCGTAGAATCGGGCCACCTTCTAGTGTATATATATTATATATATATATTAGTATATGTCTTCCATCCTTTTTAGTTTAGCTGCTTGTTTTGTGCGTAGCTATGCTACGAGGGGCCAGCAGTTGTGTCATTCCTTCATGAGTCACATATTACAGGAATCACTCCCATTACATCAAGGATTCTTCCACTTCATGAACTTGATACAGAATCAATCAGTCCTGGAAAAGAGAAGGCAGGGCGGCAATCAGCGTCATCAATGGGGGAAGCCACGTCTGCCCCCGTCAGCTGATCCAATAAATGACTAATTATATATATATCTTCCAATGCCATCTCTAGCCTCTGCTTCTCGTCGTATGAAATTGTAGCACCCTTGAAGCCATCATGGTGCTGCAAGGTTCTGCATCCCCACAAGCATACAGGGCCTACCCCCTTAGGGACCCAGAACCCCAGTGCCTGTAAGAACAAAAACCCAGGTAATCCCAGTTTTCCCCCAACACTCCCCCATACAATGGTACTCAGCTAGGGTGGAACCATGGATGGCCTCCTAGAGGTTGAGCCACTCCAGTCCACTAGTTGACCAGGTGGGAGGGGCGGACTATGGAGAGTAGTCATAGACAAGTGTCAGACAGGCGAGGAGTGAGGGTGGAAGCAGAGTGACATCCTGACTTGGGCTGACGGTGACCTGGTACCCAGGAGAAGTGGTTGCCAGTGGAGTACTCCCGGAACTACGCACAGACTGGGTACATGACCCTAGTCCAGGAAAGAGCTTCAAACCGACCTGTTAACACCTGCAAAGCAAAGAGGACCATCAAGGACCTTGCTGACCCTAAGGAATCTGAAGGACTCAGTAGCAAAGGGAGAACTGGGGACAGGACCAGAGGCTGCAACCCCACAGGGTTCATGCTACCATCAGGCGGACAGAAGTGGACAGACCACAGAACGGGGACCCCCAGTGTTCTATACCACGGGGACCTGCTTACCAGAGACAGGTGCAGGGGAAGAAGGTACCAGAGAAACCAGACTGTCACTGGCACGCTGTTTGCCATCATACGCATGTCAGTACGGTAGCGTATTCTTCAGTGGCAGTGACTGCATGTGCACACGCTGTCTGCGATATGCAGCACAGACCACCCCATGTACACAGCACAGACGTCACTGCTCAGGAAGTAAATGGCCCCGGACACAAATGGACGATTCATATATTTACTATTCATCTGACCGACTAGAAGAAATTTCCACCACGTATGAATGGTAAATTCAGAATATACATCCTAAATCTACAAATGGAGCTGGTGAGAGGAAGACTGACGCTTTTCATACATGAGTTACCTGTTTATAACACTTCTCTGAGCAAAAAAAATAATCCGGAGCCTCTTGTAATAGCCATATTTCGATTACAGTCAATCAGGGTTTCTGATGCCACAGAGTGGCCCAATATCCCTGTGGATTTACTTATCTGTCTCCTCATGTGTCTCCGTGGACACAGACTGCAAAATAAACCTTGTGTAGTCTGGTCATATACCCTTCTTTATTCTACTCGCTTCACACCACCATTTCAATCATCACTGTCCCCATTGGGGCTCACAATCTACATGCCCTATCAGGATGTCTTTGGAGTGTGGGAGGAAATCCACAGAGACACGGGAGACTATGTTGTCTTTGGTGTGATATGAACCCAAAACCCCTGCGCTGCAGAACAAGAGTGGTAACCACTGAGCCACCGGGCTGGCCACTGTACAGCGCAAACCACTGAGCCACCGGGCTGGCCACTGTACAGCGCAAACCACTGAGCCACCGGGCTGGCCACTGTACAGCGCAAACCACTGAGCCACCGGGCTGGCCACTGTACAGCGCAAACCACTGAGCCACCGGGCTGGCCACTGTACAGCGCAAACCACTGAGCCACCGGGCTGGCTACTGTACAGCGCAAACCACTGAGCCACCGGGCTGGCCACTGTACAGCGCAAACCACTGAGCCACCGGGCTGGCCACTGTACAGCGCAAACCACTGAGCCACCGGGCTGGCCACTGTACAGTGCAAACCACTGAGCCACCGGGCTGGCCACTGTACAGTGCAAACCACTGAGCCTGCCTCAAAGAAATACTGACAGAAAGAAAAAGTCCAGCTAAAAGATAAAGGCTAAAGTGTTCAGGTCACCAAATATACCCATGGACCTACATATCTGTGCATAGAAACTACAGACAAACTTTACAAGGACATCTGCAAGGAGTTTGTATGTTCTCCCCGTGTTTCCTTCCACACTCCAAAGACTGATAGTGATTCAGACTGTGATCCCCAATGGGGAGACTGATAATCACATCTGTAAAGCGCTGAGGAAATAATAGTGCTGTATAAGTGAGTAAAATAAATAAATCCAGAGAATTTACACACATTTTCATCTTGCTGCATTGATTAAAACAAAAAAAGAAAAAAGAAAACTTGTTCTAAAAGTCTAGAGGGCAGAATCATAGAGCACGTGCCGTCTCTACCAGAAGTGGCCACAATTCCTCATTCCATGCGTCAGTCAGGGGGTCTGCACTGACACCCCGGGGGTCTGCACTGACAACTACGGACCGGCTCTGCTTCACTTGCTCCATTCTTGTCCCTTCTTCCATGGCCTCCTGTGGTCCTGCTATAAAGGGACCTGCCAGGTCCTCCAACTGTCCCCAACCATTACTATAGAGGAATGGCTGCCGATCTGTGGATACTAATAAGGGGTTATATATGATTACATACTCTGCAGGGTGTCCAGAATGAAGTTTTCATCTACATGGTCACATATGCTCAGGAAGCCCCGGACTAGTCCGGTAGGAGGTTTCTTCCCCTGGACCATGCCATCCCTCGAATATTCTAATCGCGCTTCTTTGGATGTGATCGACCATCTTCTTAAAAGTGGCTGTCGAGAACTTTAATGTCTGATCAGTAGGGGTGCGACCCCCGACCCCCGCCGATCAGCTGTGCTCAGTGTCACCTCTGCTGGCTGGAACGGCTCAGTTGCAGAGCTGCACAACTCCTTCAACAGAATACTGGCCGAGTGCTGCACATCCGCTCCTTAAAGGGTTATTCCTATCTTCAAGATCCAATCCCACTATGAAATAATAATAATAATAGCATATACCTCCAATTAGAAATGTAGTATAGTGCTTCTGATATAGCCATGTCTCTTACCTCATGTGCATTACAGCTTAGGTATCCATGGTTACAACCACACATATAGTCAGTTAGTTGCTTGTGGTCATAACCATGGATACCTAAGGTCCTTCAATGCCCTGCACATGAGGTGAGAGACATGGTTATATCAGGCATCTGTACCAGATTTCTAATTGGAGGTATTTGCTTTTATTATTCCTACTACATATCGGGGGATCTTGGAGGTGGGAATCCCCCTTTAATGACTCCAGTAGTGGGGCAGATGTGTAGTACCCGGCTGCAGCCACCCCTTCATTGTTGATGCGGTGTAGCTCCGCAGCGGAGTTATTCCAGTGAGTGGCAGCACCGGGTGTCGCACCATCACCCATTGATGATTGTTCCTAAAGATAGATTATTAATAGGGATCATCGAATACCGCAAATATTCGGCAACGCCCATATTCACCGAATAGGTCGCCGCTATTGAACTATTTGCAAATATTCGATGTGCAATGCAAGTCTATGGGAAACTCGAATAGTTGCCAAATAGCAATATTTGAATATTCGTCGGATATTCGCAAAGCCGAATATTTGTCGATCATCCCTAAATTATTAATATTAAAGTCACGGACAATCCTGTAAGTCTTGCCATGAGGAATACTGGATGCCGCATGTCAGACATACCCCAGGGAGACATGATTAGAAGATCCAAGTGAAGGCGGGGAGGAGGTTAGAGACCTCCCACTGGACTAGTCCGGCTTCAGGAGGTCACCTGACGCTGCAGGTTTAGACACCACTCAATCACCAGAGCATCAATAATCACATAGAATACCTTAGGCTGCTTTCACACCTCCGGTTTTAGCAGAGCCGGCCAATGCGGCTCTAAAACCTATGCAACGGATGCGGCGACAATACCGCATCCTTTGCATACGTTTTTGACATGCGGCCTGTCTGGTTTTTGCCGGTTGCGGCACACTACTGAGCATGCGCAGTAGAAAAAACCACATGCGGCAACTGGATGCGGTGTTTGCTGCAGGAGGCGTCCATAGGCATGCATTGCAAATCGCGCCGCATCGGCCGGATGTAGCGCAATGCGTTTTTTTTTGCCGGACAAAAAAACGTGCCAGGCAACATGCCATCCGGCCGCCGCATCGGCTAAATCTGCCGCATGCGGCAAAAACCGGACCGAACGCAAGCCCATGCGGCACTAATGAAAGTCTATGCAAAAAAACACGGTTGCGGTTTTTCTGCAAAGCACCGGATTGTGCCGCACAGGAAAAACCGGGGGTGTGAAAGCAGTTACTGAGTGCCTGCCATCACTGTAAAGTGCCCGGGGGGTTCACAGAGCTCTGGACGGGGCCAAACGCCTCACTGCAGGAGAAAACGCACCGACAGCATCACTGCAGGAGAAAACGCACCGACAGCATCACTGCAGGAGAAAACGCACCGACAGCATCACTGCAGGAGAAAACGCACAGATAGCATCACTGCAGGAGAAAACGCACCGACAGCATCACTGCAGGAGAAAACGCACCGACAGCATCACTGCAGGAGAAAACGCACCGACAGCTTCACTGCGAATACAAGTGACTCATAAATGGCTCCTGAAAAAAAAAAAAAAAAAAAGAATAACTGCAGAGTATGAGTTCGGCCCTAGACAGAGGGGACTCCTACATGCAGATGCAGTGCACTCCGGGATGGAGCCGCACATGTGCTGCACCGCATCCGCCTCCACCAGCCCCGGAGCACGGGCCGCTCTCACTATCTGATGCAATCGAGCAGCCGCATCCTGCATCCCCGGCACACCGCCCGCACCGCGCATCCTCCGCATCACCCTGCCCATTCATCCGCACTCACCCGGGAGGAGAAGCCGCACTCACGGGCTCATGCTCCCTCCGCCGCTCGCCTGCACTCACGGGCTCATGCCTCCTCCACTGCTGCAGCCCCGGTGACAGCGCCGCGGATTTAAAGCCCTGATCTGTGGGTGGGCAGAACGCACAGCGCGCCAGCCTGTAATGCCCGTCTGCGGTCAGCAGGGGGCGTGGTGACGGGAGGCCGGGGAGAGGGACGAGCAAGGGGGCGGAGCAACAGTGACAGATGCCAGGGGCGGAGCAACGGCCCAAGCCAGGGCGTGACTATAGTGACGTAAATCAAGGGCGTGGTCATCGTCACGGTGATGGGGAGATAAGAGAGAGGGCACTGCTGCAGTGACACCAGAGCTGAGAGCTGCGCTGTGTATAGACTCTGCTGTCAGTGATGGAAGACACGAGGAGAGGAGGGAGATAACCTGTAACTGAAGCAGCAGAGGCTACAATAAAAACACTGCCCTTCATACAGAATAATAGCCCCCATAGCCCTCCCATAGAGTATAATGGCCCTCACGCAGTATAATGGTCCCTACAGCCCTCCAACACAGAATAATGGTCCCTCATAGCCCTCCCAAACAGTATAATGGACACCCACAGCACTCCCATACAGTATAATGGCCCTTACAGCCCTCCAACACAGTATAATGGCCCCCACAGCTCTCCCAAACAGTATAATGGCCCCTACAGCCCTCCAACACAGTATAATGGACCCCCACAGCCCTCCCACACAGTATAATGGACTCCACAGCACTCCCATAGAGTATAATGGCCCTTACAGCCCTCCCAAACAGTATCATCATCCCTACAGCCCTCCAACACTGTTTAATGGTCCCTCACACACCTCCCAAACAGTATAATGTACCCCTACAACACTCCCATACAGTATAATGTCCCCTACAGCCCTCCCATACAGTATAATGTCCCCTACAGCCCTCCCATACAGTATAATGTCCCCTACAGCCCTCCCATACAGTATAATGGCCCCTACAGCCCTTCAAAACAGTATAATGGTCCCTTACAGCCCTCCCACACAGTATAATGAACCCCACAGCCCTCCCACAGTATAATGCCCCCCCCTAGAGTCATCCCACATAGTATAATGGCCCCCCACAATATAATTGAGGCGCCCTGGACAAGCCAGGACGTCACAGGTACTACAACAACATACCCCACACCCCGGCTAGGCACATCGAGGTCAAACAAAAATCTTTGTTGTCTCCCTCCAGGGGCTGATGTCCACACCAGGGGGTGGGCCAGGCGGTTGGCCCCACCCACCGAGGAGTTCACAGTCCTGGAGGCGGGAAAAGGAAGAGAGTTGAAGTTTAGAGTGGGAGAAGTGAAGTGGTAGTAGAGGAGACTGACCGTGTCCGGGTGCGTGGCCCGGGCACATACAGCAAGGTTGGCAGACGGTGGTGACCGTCTGCAGGAGAGGCTGATTGACGTGAACCGTAAGGACCGGGGAAGGGCGGTGGCCCGCCGGTACCGGATCGGGGAGCGAAGAGAAGCCAGCACCATTCGGCAGGGCTTACGGACCCCGACCAGGCTAGGAGTCGCCGTAAAACCGGCCAAATCCGTTAGCGAAGGGAACCTCCGGGGTTTCCCAGCAGTCAAGACCCGATTGAAGGCAACAGCTCAAACCGTGAGGGGAAATACAGTCACCGCCAAGGCTACAGTTCCCAGGGCCAGAGCTTGCGGGCAAAAGGGGATCTCTCAGCATCCATCCAAGCTGGGGAGCGGGTTACCGGTGGGAAGCCACCAGAACCGAGAACATAACACAGGTGCAGGGAAAGGCAGTCACCACCAACCTACCGGGAGAAGAACAACCGCAGCTGTCTGTGGGACCCGTCCATCCAGTCGTTTGTTTTACCGGAGACTGCATTCGTCATTGGCTGAGTGAGTACCACTGTGCCATGCGGCACCGCGCTGCCCCCACGACCCTGCACCTCACCAGGCCCCGTAACCCGCCTGCCATTCCTCCCTCACCGGGCCCCGGGACAACCAACCCCCCTACCCACGGAGGGGAAGAACAACATCCAAGCTGCTCCCTGTCATCGCTCCCGGGATCCCCGTCCAGAGCAGCGGTGGTGTCACAACCTCACGACAACCGTGGGTAGCGTCACGGACAATAAATCCCCAACACCATTCCCCTTTTCACTCACGGGCGAGGAGCGCCGCTCGAGTCCCCGGATCCGGCCCACCGAGCAGCAGCAGCGCCGGACCCGAGCATTGTGAGCGCAGTGTCCCCTCCCCGCCCGCGACAACTTGGCGTCACGAACAGGATCTTACCACTCTGCTGTCTGGTAGAGGTGCGCCTTGTGACCGCCGGAGGTGTCCGGCCGAAAATTTTGAGAAGCCGCCATTTTGGGCGCGAAAAATCCCCGCTCGAACGTCTTCCCGAGCAGTGGAGGCGCGAAAGCCGAAACCCCGCTCCTATAGAGGAGGAGCCGGAAAAAGACTAAGGGGGTGTCTGGCCGCATGTAGCTCGCGGCTATAAAAGCAGGGACACCAGGACCCTGCGGCCATCTTTCGGTTCCTGGAAAAGGCCGCCGCAGCGATGTACCAACCGTCCCGCAGCACCGTAGCCCCCGCGCCCGGGACCGCGGCGTGGGTGGAGGTCCGGACTGCCCAGCTACAACAACAGCTGCAGATCCGGGTGCAGCTCCTCTTGGAGGAGTGGGAGGCCGACATGGCGGAGGTGGCGGCGGCCATACAGAGACGCGAGGTGGAGAGAGTTCTGGAGGAGCGGGTAAGTGACCCACGCCCCTGTACCCCTAGCAGGTCGGTCATCGTGGCCGAGGGGCCCGGTCTACACCCGCTCGCCCTGCTACCTCCCCCGCTACCCGTATTGGCTGCTGCTGCCCCGTCACTAGGCCCGCTACCACCACAATCGGTAGCGGTACCCTGCCCATCTGCCCCGGCGTACCGGTCTGCAGCAGAAGTCCGTGACCGCCCGGAACCGCTTCCTTGGAAGACACCAAAGGCCGAGCCCGTCGGTGAAGCTGCACCGGAGGCACCGGTGACCGTGCCTGACCTCGTACCGACCCCGGCAGCCCGTCTCATGCAGGAGGAGGCGGAGGCTCAGCGGGAGAGGATCCCTGTGCCCATTCTCCACACCTCGGCTGAGGTTGCGCCGGGTCGCCGCTGTGAGGCAGCACCCCAGGCCAAGTCACCCCGGGACCTTCCACCCAGATTGCCAGTGGTGGGCAGCGTCAAGGAGGTCTCGCGGGGCCCGACCCGTGCGCAGGGGCCCGCAGCAGCCCCGTATTGGGACAGGGAGCCGACACCGCTGGGCCGGGAGATTGCCGAAAGGGAGAGGAGAAAGGCGGAGTTGGTGGCCCGCACTATTGAAGAGAAGGAGCGTCTCCGAAGAGCTACCTTCCGGGTGCGGGGCCCGAGATATGAAGAATATGTGCGAAGATTTGATACCCGAAGGGGGTATGGCTTCATTTACGAACCGGGCCTGGAGGCCGAAGTCTTCGTGGCCCAAAGAGATGTGAATGATCACCTGCCAGAAGACCATCCAAGCCGCAATCTGCTCCCCGGTGACCTCGTCAACTACACCCGACATTGTGGGGAGAGGGGCTGGTACGCCCTGGGTGTCCGCCTGAGAGGAGGCCAGGGGCCTCAAGCACCCGCTCAGCCCCCTACCCCGGTCGGCGAGGTGGACCTAAAGTGAAGCCGGCGGCCCTCCGCTGCAAGTTGTCCCCGTTGGGACCACCAGTATAGAGGAGACGTTTTGAATGATAAGTGAATTAACAGAAGATGTCACCTGATTGGAACTTTGATTGAACCGGCCATTGCCGGCAACTAGTCTCCGTAGGGACTTTCTGCAACCGTTGCGTAAGGGACTTCTTACGGACAAGCCCGAGAACTTGCAGGGCAACCACAAACTAGTGGAATGTAAATAAATGATGGCTTGAAACTGTTACCGCCTCCGGAGAGGCTGATTTGGGAGGATGGGCCTGGAGGAAACGGATGGCCCAGGTCCGCCACTACCGTAACCGGTGGCGATCCTCCGGGGGTTCAGGGATCCCCATGGACGCGGGTCCCCTGAAAGAGACCGTACCCGCTCGGGCAACTTGGTTCTGGACTGGAGTCAAGGGGTGCTGCCCACTTCTTAGGGGCAGCATCAGGGCCAGGTTGTTTGGGTGGGAGAAGAGCGGAAGCCGTACCGTTGTAAAATGTTTGTGATGTTTTTACATGTTTTACCGTTTTCTATCTTTGCAGTTAAAAACAAAAATAAAACCGGTGATGGACGGGCAGCCCGCGGACGGTCTGCATTTTACTAAGGGGGAATGTGGCACCCTGGACAAGCCAGGACGTCACAGGTACTACAACAACACACCCCACACCCCGGCTAGGCACATCGAGGTCAAACAAAAATCCTTGTTGCCTCCCTCCAGGGGCTGATGTCCACACCAGGGGGTGGAGCCAGGCGGTTGGCCCCACCCACCGAGGAGTTCACAGTCCTGGAGGCGGGAAAAGGAAGAGAGTTGAAGTTTGGAGTTGAAGTTTGGAGTGGGAGAAGTGAAGTGGTAGTAGAGGAGACTGACCGTGTCCGGGTGCGTGGCCCGGGCACATACAGCAAGGTTGGCAGACGGTGGTGACCGTCTGCAGGAGAGGCTGATTGACGTGAACCGTAAGGACCAGGGACGGGCGGTGGCCTGCCGGTACCGGATCGGGGAGCGAAGAGAAGCCAGCACCATTCGGCAGGGCTTACGGACCCCGACCAGGCTAGGAGTCGCCGTAAAACCGGTCAAATCCGTTAGCAAAGGGAACCTCCGGGGTTTCCCAGCAGTCATGACCCGATTGAAGGCAACAGCTCAAACCATGAGGGGAAATACAGTCACCGCCAAGGCTACAGTTCCCAGGGCCAGAGCTTGCGGGCAAAAGGGGCTCTCTCAGCATCCATCCAAGCTGGGGAGCGGGTTACCGGTGGGAAGCCACCAAAACCGAGAACATAACACGGGTGCAGGGAAAGGCAGTCACCACCAACCTACCGGGAGAAGAACAACCGCAGCCGACTGTGGGACCCGTCCATCCAGCCGTTTGTTTTACCGGAGACTTTGCATTCGTCATTGGCTGAGTGAGTACCACTGTGCCGTGCGGCACCGCGCTGCCCCCGCGACCCTGCACCTCACCAGGCCCCATAACCCGCCTGCCATTCCTCCCTCACCGGGCCCCGGGACAACCAACCCCCCTACCCACGGAGGGGAAAAAAAACATCCAAGCTGCTCCCTGTCATCGCTCCCGGGATCCCCGTCCAGAGCAGCGGTGTTGTCACAACCTCACCACAACCGCGGGTGGCGACACGGACAATAAATCCCCAACACCATTCCCCTTTTCACTCACGGGCGAGGAGCGCCGCTCGAGTCCCCGGATCCGGCCCACCGCTCGAGCCACCGAGCAGCAGCAGCAGCGCCGGACCCGAGCGTGGTGAGCGCAGTGTCCCTTCCCCGCCCGCGACATAATGGCCCCTTACAGCCCTCCCATATGGTATAATGGCCCCTTACAGTCCTCCCACACAGTATAATGGACCCCCCCACAGCTCTCATACAGTATAATGGACCTCCAAAGCACTCACATACAGTATAATGACCTCCCACATAGTATAATGGCCCCCTATAGCCCTCCTCTCATTACTGTTGGGATCCCTCAAGACTCAGTCCCAGGCCCCCTCTATACACCGCACTTATTGGACAACCCATCAGCAGATTTGGTTATTAATATAATCTCTTATGCTAATGTGACGCCCCTGTGGTAACCAGGTGTCACATAAATAAGGTATGAAGGTAACAGCTCGGGTCCTACATGACTGTGCCAGTCATTATACAAACACCAGCACACCAGGACATTTACACTCGCTGTACCCGGCTAGGAGCCTCACCTAGCCAGATGACAGGGCTGGGCACTGTAGATAACAGGCAGCCATCTGGGAAGAAGAGACCAGGCCTGGGGGAGGAGATAGTGACCTGGGGAGTTTGGGTAGACAGTGGGACAGTCAGAAGAGTTTAGGAGGAGGAGGAAGTAGAAGGTTGTTAGTTAGGAGTAGACCAGGGGTCTCAAACTCGGCTGGGTGTATGGGCCGCACAGAGGAAAAACATAATTTGAGGGGCCACATTCTTTGCAGGACAAAGTGATATTTTTATTGGTACCATATATAATAATTATTTTTTTACACACCTTTGGATCATTGATTTTGAACATTTTCACTTGTTTATTATAGCAAACGTGCACATTCTTTGTTTAAATATAAAAAAAAATTTTTTTACATTTTATTCCTTTCTTGTAACTAATAGTCTTACAATTAGCACTATATAGAAATTTTGACCAACATCTTTTAGTAATGTTCCCCATCTTGTTGTAACGTGCCCATCCTTGTCCCCTTGTAGTATTGTGCCCCATCCTAGTCCCCATCCCACAGTAATGTGCTCATCCTTGTCCCCATCCTAAAGTAATGTTTCCCATCCTTGTCCCCATCCTAAAGTAATGTTTCCCATCCTTGTCCCCATCTTGTAGTAATGTGCCCATCCTTATCCCCATCCTATAGTAATGTCCTCAGTCTTGTCCCCATCTTATCGTAATGTGCCCATCCTGTACTAATGTGTTCATCCTGGTCCCCATCCTATAGTAATGTCCCCAATCTATAGTAATGTTCCCCATCCCTGTCCCCTTGTAGCAATGTCCCCATCCTATAGTACTGTCCCATCCTATAGTACTGTCCCCATTCTATAGTAATGTGCCCATCCTTTAGTAATGTGCCAGCCTTGTCCCCATCCTATAGTAATGTCCCCAGCATTATCCCTATTCTAAAGAAATGTTTCCCATCCTTGCCCCCTTGTAGTAATGTCCCTATCCTGTAGTACTGTGCCCATCCTATAGTAATGTGCTCACCTTGTCCCCATCCTATAGTAATGTGCTCACCTTGTCCCCATCCTATAGTAATGTGCTCACCTTGTCCCCATCCTATAGTAATGTGCTCACCTTGTCCCCATCCTATAGTAATGTGCCCAGCCTTGTCCCCATCCTATAGTAATGTGCTCACCTTGTCCCCATCCTATAGTAATGTGCTCACCTTGTCCCCATCCCATAGTAATGTGCCCAGCCTTGTCCCCATCCTATAGTAATAATGTCCCCATCCAATAGTATTGTGCCCATCCTTGTAATGTCCCCATCCTATAGTAATGTCCCCAGCCTTATCCCCATCCCATAGTAATCTGCACACTTTGTCCCCCTCCTGTAGTAATGGGGGGGGGGGGCAGTGGCTATAACTTAACGATCGATCTCCTCACCTTCCACAGAGTGCTGGAGTGAAGCTGAGGGGAGTGGTCTCCGGCCCCAGATCCACAGTGAATGGACAGATCAGTCACTCCAATTAGAGCTGGCGACGGGTGAGACTGAGGTCATCCAGCTCCAGCCAATGATCGGTGCTACAGCTGCATTGACCATGGCTGGATTTCAATGTTTCAGCCATTTTCAAACATTACAGTGGCTGTGATTGGCTGACGAACGCCGCTCAGCCAATCACAGCCTCTGTAGGTCCGAGGAGGAGACACCACCCCTCCTCCCCGAATCTTAGGTATTTGCAAAGCGATTGCAGCCTCCGTGGTTACGGGGGCGCGATTTTGCCATGACGTCCTGGGTACATCATGGGTCCTTAAGTACCAGGTTGCTAAGGGGTTTATGTGCCATCCTTCACATACACACACACACACACACACACACACACACGCACACGCACACACACACAAAAAAAACAACACCATTCTTCTTACCTGTCCCACGTTCCCTCGGCTGCCTCATCTCTGCTTCGTGCGGCCCCCAGGCCCGTGTCCCTGTTCACTATCGCGGCCATGTCACTGTCAGTGATTTATGTCAGACGATTGTATTTCCGGCGTGAGAGCGCAACGCCTGCAAAATATCTAAGTAACCCTAAACTTTTGAACTATAGTGTAAGTTTTTGGTATGTTTATGTGGTGGAAGCGAATCAAAAGCGCATGTAATCCACTCCTAATGATGTGAAGACCAGGAAGTTTTAAAAACAAACAGCTTTTTTAAAGGATGACACACCAAACAGAGTGAAAAATAAGCAGCGACAAAAATGGAATTAAAACACAGCGTCAAAGATACACACAAAAATGCAATTAATGTGGAAGGAAAAAGTGTGGTAGAAAAAAAGGTGCACAAGCAACCAGGATAACTGCAGCCTTGATAGGATTTTTAAGAAAAGGCCATTCAAAAATTTGGGGAAAATTCACAAGAAGTGGACTGTTGCTGGAGTCAGTGCTTCAACAACCACCACACACAGATGTATCTAGGACATGGGCTACAACTGTCGCATTCCTTGTGTCAAGCCACTCAAGACCAATAGACAATACCAGAAGCGTCTTACGAACTGGACTGTTGCTCCAAGGTGATGTTTTCAGATGAAAGTAAATTTTGCATTTCATTTGGAAATCAAGGTCCCAGAGTCTGGAGGAAGAGTGGAGAGGCCACAATCCAAGCTGCTTGAGGTCTGGTGTGAAGTTTCCACAATCAATGGTTTGTGGAGCCATGTCATCTGCTGGTGTAGGTCCACTGTGTTTTATCAAGACCAAATTCAGCGCAGCAATCTACCAGGAAATATTAGAGCACTTCATACTTCTGTAGAACCCCTGATGTATCAGGTGCCACAAAATGTAAACGTGGAAACCCAAACCCCGGAATATCCGCGCCAGTCCACACACCAGCACCCTCAGGCCACATATATAACCCCAATTCCAGACTGGGAGACTGCCTAGCAACAGGTAAAAGGGATGGGCACTTATTGGCTAATTGCCACCCAATCTGTAGGGAGAGACCCAGCAAGGGGAGGGGCAAGTGGTCAGTGGGGAAGTTGGCGGGAGGAAGTGAAGCGGAGTGTGTAGAGAGAAGTAGCCGGAGAGAGTAAGGAGTACTGTGGAGTAAGGAACTAGGACTCCAGGAACCATGAGTGACCTGTGGAAGTGTAATACTCCAGGAACCACGGGGCGCCTGTGGATGTCTGGAACCTAGGCTCACAGGACACAGCACAAGGCGGGGTGCAGACCCTAGGACAGCGGGACACTTTATGGTCAACTGTTAAATCTGCCAGGTGAGGGGATCTCCAGGGTCCATCGCCAACCAAAGAGTCTGAAGCATCAGCAACAATGTGGAAACCTGGGACAAGGGACAGAAGTCCACCCATTAAATAGTCCAGGCTGCCTGCAATACGACCAAGACTGAAACAGAGGGGTTCGCCCAGACGCTCTAAGCCACGAGAGCCTAATACAAACGAGTGTGCACAGAGGACAGCTACCCCAGGTCATAGCTGGCACGGAGAACAAGGGGAGCGGGGGAACATCTGAAACCGGCACTAGCGGGTCCAGGTACCAAGCCACAAGTAAAACAGGCAAGTTGAAACTGCAATACTTCTGTGGACTGTTTCCTTTCTGCCTCTGTACACATACACTGACTGTTCCCTACTATAACCCCATCATCACTGCTGGGGCCTAGCCCTGCTTGTGGAGGGCCCAAAACACCTAAGATGCGTTACTCTACCAGCCCCAGCAGGCCCCTGCAGCGGCAGCTTCAATAACCTGGCCGCATACCACAAGTGGTGTAGTCGAAAAACTCTTTTCTTTTCTTTTTTTCTCCCATTTTTCACCCCTTTTTATTGCGCCCAACGTGAACAATCTAATCATGCATCCCTCTTAAACTGTCTGCAGTCCAAATTATGAGTCACTCGTGGTAGCATGCATAACCACTATCTTTCACACACACACCAGAGATGTGCTCAGATATGAATAGAAAGTAAGACTGATTTATTTCCGGAAGTTGTACAAGTATATATAACCTTATTGGCTAGGTGCCAAGAATACGTAACACGTCTCCTATTGGATAAAGTAGAACAGCTTATTCTGTGATATACAATTTACTGTAATGTGCTTGGTTCCTCATTTATATTAGGCAATGTCAGCATGATTCACAAATCACATGAATAGCCCAGACTGTCTGAGTCTGATGTCCAAATACAGAACCAGGTGGGATACACAGTCTGAAACTATATCTTAAATCCTGTTCTTTATGGATATCTCCATATACTCCTATATACTCATAATAATTCATAATCTTGTCCATATCAGTCCCCCCTTTGGAGATAGCCAAAAAGTCTTTCCATACTTTTCCAGGTCTATTGATCTGTCCTAATGCTGATGGTTACCTCACTCACATACGAGATACCCCATCCCCTGTGGATGAATCTCCCCACCCAACAGACTATGCATAGGAAGCCAGATCCTGACCGTATTCTCTAGACTGTCCTCATGGCTATGTTCCGCTGGCACACGTTATTCAGGAAGGGGGAACGTGGCAGTAGTCCTCTAATGGGCTAATATTTATCAGGGTTGGTTTCACTCAAAGTCTTATGCTCCTCAGTCCTCAGGCGGTAATGGTGGGACATCATCAAAGGTGAGATGTACAGTCGTCTTCCGGTCCACATGCTTAGATATCATCGTCCTGGCACAAAGTATCGGGTAGAAGAGGGAAGACAGCCATCTCCTGGTCTCAGGCAGGTCCGACATCTCTTTGTAGTGGAATGCATGGATCTTCGTCCGAAAGAAAAAGAGTGAGAGGAGAGAGAGAGAGAAAGAGAGAGAGAAAGATTGAGAAGAGAGGGAGAGAGAGAGAGGAAAAGAGAAAAGAGAGAGAAAAAGAGAGAGGAAAAGAGGAGAGAGAAAAAGAAAAGAGAGAGAAATCTAGATCTGGTTGGATCTGGAGGAGAAAACTCAAAAACGTGTATTAGGCAAATGTTTAAACAAACAACAAGCTTAGTTGAAGTATCTGGGGGTACTTCTAAACAGGATTTCATAGGGCCTCAACCTAGTGATCCCTGCTGGGGTGTGTCTGACACTGAACAATGCAAGCGAAGACTCTCATGCCCTTGCCTTCTACACTGCCCCATCCTCCCAACCTTCCCTCTATTCTGTGGCTGGTATGGGGTGTGTAGAGTCAGTTCTGTGTCTAAGGCCTGCCATATCTCTTTGGCTGGCAGTGAAAGCAGGTCACTAGCCACTTTCTATGGTCTCCGGGAGCCCACAGCTGCACCCTATCTCAGTCCTCTTCTTCTTCTGGGACTTGCTCTTGTAGGGTCAGGACAACGTTTTCTCAAGACTTTCCATCCTTCCTTTCTTCTTCACATCTGGGTCATTCAAAAAGCACAGATTGACTGACTGTTTCTCTCGTAAGTGGTCTTGGGACTTCTTTGGATGTTCTGTCAGTGAGGGCACTTCTCACTGCTTCCCTTGACTCCTCCAATGTAGGCCTCAACCCTGCTCACCGCGACTGTCTGGCAATAGCAAAGCTTCCATCCGTTCTTCTATGGCCTCATGGCGGCGTACAGTTCCATTGGCAGTGATCAAGTCTCTTGTCCTCCACAGAGTAGATGCTGGCTGCCATCTTGCAGGCTTCAGCGAGAGCACATACATCTGCTTCTTCACAGACAGGCATGCGGGTAGCGACTGCTCTATCAGCACAGCGTCTTCTGCCACCAGCACCATACCCATGTGGAACCGTCTTCTTGATGCACATCTTGATCCATCCGCAAAGATGTTAAGTCAGGGTATCGAATCCAGAGTTTCAGCTATGCCAGAGTCGACTACCTCTTCCACCAAGGTGTCAGAGGTGGGACACTCCCCCCTTGGAAGAGGGAGAAGTTCAGCAGGATTAAGGACCCCACACCGAGAGATGGTGACTTTGTCAGGGAGCAGTGATGTCATACGGGCACTGATCTTCAACTGGTGCTTTAGGTAGGTGTTCAATCTGGCTGAGTAGTGTTCAAAGGGCTGCTGTCTTCCTCCATGGCAAACGGGTAGAATGACTTCTGGGCTGGAGATGACATGATGATACTCTTCAGGTGACTGTAACTGTAACTCAGGTGACTGTGACTGTAACTCAGGTGACTGTGACTGTAGCTCATCTGTATGTGGGGTGATCTTGTAAGCTGCTAGATTCATCTCCATACGTCTTGCCATTTGAAGGAGGGTGTCTTGGTCTTTACCAGCTGTAGTTTACATGTGGGCTCTCGGAGACCTGATACAAAGGACTATACCCAGGTTTGTAAGAAAGAGCAATGAGTGTAACTTGGGGTCAGGAGAACACTGAAATTCTAAAAACTAAGATCCCCTAAAACCCCGGGGAAAGAGAAAAGAGCACAAGAGGGTTTGGAAACTACCAAGCAGCACCCCCTGACTACATCTACACAACTAGGAAAAAGCAGTGGAGCGTATCTACTCTACCTCTCCTGTGCTAACCCTGTAACTGGGGGCCCTGCACTCTCCCTCATCCCGACGGTAGACCTGATGGTGGTCAGGGTCGAGCCTCCAGCGTATCCCTCTCTCCTGTCAGACCCTGCAAACTAAGACACAAAGGATTACTGGGTGCTGTCAACGAAAACTCTAATATATGCCAACTCCTGATGATCAATGTCCCCTTGGGACCACATGAACCTCCACCCTCTCTATCAGGGAACTCTTGTGCAAGATATCAGGCAGGATAACATACAAGTGAGAATATCTCAAACCAGGCTAAGCATCAACTGCCATAGGCAGAAAAATATTCACTGTCCACCAGGACTAATAGTGAGCAGTCTATATGGTCTATTAAACTGTATACTAGGTACAGCAAAAACAAACATGCAAAAGTGAAGGGAAAAGTTTCCACAGGGCTATCAGCAATAACCTCTGCTAAGGTTCATGAGTGGGAACATGGAGTGTGTGTGTTCCAGGTCCCTGTCTCTGCTAAAACAAAAATGGGGAACTGGGTGTCGGCTGGACTAAAATGGCGTTTAAAGATGAACTATGTAGTGTCTGAGTTAAAACGTCCACTAAAGATAATTACCGATAAGAAACAGCCGCTAAAAGAGGAAGTAGGTGTTGGCCAAAAATGGCGTCTGAAGAGTCCTGGGAGGGAGTGACATGTCTTGTGACATCTACATTCAGGAGGTATTCAATCTGTCACCGGGAATACGGATTATATAGGGACCCCTGGGCTGACCCTGTAACTAGGGACCCTGTACTCGCCCTCATCTCGACGGTAGACCTGATGGTGGTCAGGGCCGAGCCTCCAGCGTATCCCTATCTCCTGTCAGCCCCTGCAATAATATCCCCATACCATACCCCACCCAGGGCAGAGTGACAGAAAGAAATCTACATTCAGAACAGAAAATAATGGGGTGGGGTAAGTCCACCCTATCTATCAACTTATGTTTCTTGTTTCCTATTTTCACAGACAGGTAAAATACACATAGTGTAGTTGCTAGATTCAGAATTACTCATCAATTCTCATCTAGAATTCTCCATTTTCAACATACGTGTGTCATTTACAACTAAACTTCACCGAATTTCATTCACAGGACTGAAATGGAAACTAACACTTCCCTGTTTTTTTTTTTTTCTTTCTTTTTAACTCTCCTACGGTGTTTCACACCAAAAACTGCGTACATTATACATAAAACATCTTCCAGTGTCACTTGGGTGATAAGGTACACGCACCCTCACTGCAAACCTGGCTCCATTACTGGCCAGAAAGAATCCCCAGCTTTAATCTGGGTGAAAACATCTTTCAGGGAAAACTATATATGAGATATTATGTCAGGGAGAGAATTCATGATGTACATACACCTCCATGAGAACGGTCAATCGAATACTCAATAATTCCGATTAAGACCAAAGTTTAGGGGTCTTCCCCAATGTATTCAATTCTAGGTAAGAATACATTGACATCCACTAAAACAAGACCAGTGAATACGCATACAACGTTCAACTCACTGCTTAGCAGGAAAACCGTACCAGGTAACAGTCAGGGCTCTTTCACCCACTTTTTCCTTAACACTGCACCTGTACATCAGGTCCAAGGTATCAAACATCAATTATTGATGACACGTCACTCATAGGTGTATATATCTCAGTGTTCCTTCACAAGGACTGCAGCCTCTTGAGGCTTCCATGTCACATATTTAGGGCATTTTGTCTAGGACTATCGGAATAATGGTGCGATGCCATGTGTGGCCTGACGTCCTCAAATAAGGACAGCACGTTGGGCGCCAAATGATAAGGCCGTAATTTAGGTTGATGCAATCTAATCATGCATCCCTCTTAAACTGTCTGCAGTCCAAATTATGAGTCACTCGTGGTAGCATGCATAACCACTATCTTTCACACACACACCAGAGATGTGCTCAGATATGAATAGAAAGTAAGACTGATTTATTTCCGGAAGTTGTACAAGTATATATAACCTTATTGGCTAGGTGCCAAGAATACGTAACACGTCTCCTATTGGATAAAGTAGAACAGCTTATTCTGTGATATACAATTTACTGTAATGTGCTTGGTTCCTCATTTATATTAGGCAATGTCAGCATGATTCACAAATCACATGAATAGCCCAGACTGTCTGAGTCTGATGTCCAAATACAGAACCAGGTGGGATACACAGTCTGAAACTATATCTTAAATCCTGTTCTTTATGGATATCTCCATATACTCCTATATACTCATAATAATTCATAATCTTGTCCATATCACCGACCCCCAGGGTCACGGAACCGGGCATCGGACGTGACCTTGACTGTTCTCCCCCTGTGCACCACGCACCCGGGACCGAGTACCCCACAGCCCTGGGGCGTCACCCTTTCCTCTGCCCACAAGCTTTTTGGAGATGGAAATTTCATTTTCCAGCAGGACTTGTTCCTGTCCACACTGACAAAAGTACCAATACCTGATTTAATAACCACAGTATCACTGTGCTTCATTGGCCAGCAAACTCACCTGATCTAAACCCCATAGAGAATCTATGTTGTATTGTCAAGAGGAAGATGAGAGACACCAGACCCAACAATGCAGACGAGCTGAAGGCTGCTATTAAAGCCACTTTGGCTTCCATAACCCCTCAGCAGTGCAACAGGCTGATCACCTCCATGCCACGCCGTATTGATGCAGTAATTCATGCAAAAGAACCCCTGACCAAGTATTGAGGCATTTACTGTACAGACTTTTCAGTAGGCACCAACATTTCAGAGTTTAACATCATTTTTTCAGTTAGTCTTATATAATACAGTATTCTAATTTTTTGAGATAATGACTTTTGGGTTTTCATCGTCTGTAAGCCATAATCATCAACAGTAACAGAAATAAACATTTGGAATAGATCACTCTGTGTGTAATGACTATATTATATATAGAAATAGATCCCTCTTTGTGTAATGACTCTATATAATATATAGAAATAGATCCCTCTGTGTGTAATGACTCTATATAATATACAGTTAGGTCCAGAAATATTTGGACAGTGACACAATTTTCGCGAGTTGGGCTCTGCATGCCACCACATTGGATTTGAAATGAAACCTCTACAACAGAATTCAAGTACAGATTGTAACGTTTAATTTGAAGGTTTGAACAAAAATATCTGATAGAAATTGTAGGAATTGTACACATTTCTTTACAAACACTCCACATTTTAGGAGGTCAAAAGTAATTGGACAAATAAACCAAACCCAAACAAAATATTTTTATTTTCAATATTTTGTTGCGAATCCTTTGGAGGCAATCACTGCCTTAAGTCTGGAACCCATGGACATCACCAAACGCTGGGTTTCCTCCTTCTTAATGCTTTGCTAGGCCTTTACAGCCGCAGCCTTCAGGTCTTGCTTGTTTGTGGGTCTTTCCGTCTTAAGTCTGGATTTGAGCAAGTGAAATGCATGCTCAATTGGGTTAAGATCTGGTGATTGACTTGGCTATTGCAGAATGTTCCACTTTTTTGCACTCATGAACTCCTGGGTAGCTTTGGCTGTATGCTTGGGGTCATTGTCCATCTGTACTATGAAGCGCCGTCCGATCAACTTTGCGGCATTTGGCTGAATCTGGGCTGAAAGTATATCCCGGTACACTTCAGAATTCATCCGGCTACTCTTGTCTGCTGTTATGTCATCAATAAACACAAGTGACCCAGTGCCATTGAAAGCCATGCATGCCCATGCCATCACGTTGCCTCCACCATGTTTTACAGAGGACATGGTGTGCCTTGGATCATGTGCCGTTCCCTTTCTTCTCCAAACTTTTTTCTTCCCATCATTCTGGTACAGGTTGATCTTTGTCTCATCTGTCCAAAGAATACTTTTCCAGAACTGAGCTGGCTTCATGAGGTGTTTTTCAGCAAATTTAACTCTGGCCTGTCTATTTTTGGAATTGATGAATGGTTTGCATCTAGATGTGAACCCTTTGTTTTTACTTTCATGGAGTCTTCTCTTTACTGTTGACTTAGAGACAGATACACCTACTTCACTGAGAGTGTTCTGGACTTCAGTTGATGTTGTGAACGGGTTCTTCTTCACCAAAGAAAGTATGTGGCGATCATCCACCACTGTTGTCATCCGTGGATGCCCAGGCCTTTTTGAGTTCCCAAGCTCACCAGTCAATTCCTTTTTTCTCAGAATGTACCCGACTGTTGATTTTGCTACTCCAAGCATCTCTGCTATCTCTCTGATGGATTTTTTCTTTTTTTTCAGCCTCAGGATGTTCTGCTTCACCTCAATTGAGAGTTCCTTAGACCGCATGTTGTCTGGTCACAGCAACAGCTTCCAAATGCAAAACCACACACCTGTAATCAACCCCAGATCTTTTAACTACTTCATTGATTACAGGTTAACGAGGGAGACGCCTTCAGAGTTAATTGCAGCCCTTAGAGTCCCTTGTCCAATTACTTTTGGTCCCTTGAAAAAGAGGAGGCTATGCATTACAGAGCTATGATTCCTAAACCCTTTCTCCGATTTGGATGTGAAAACTCTCATATTGCAGTTGGGAGTGTGCACTTTCAGCCCATATTATATATATAATTGTATTTCTGAACATGTTTTTGTAAACAGCTAAAATAACAAAACTTGTGTCACTGTCCAAATATTTCTGGCCCTGACTGTATGTGTTTCCCTTTATGTATTGAATTACTGAAATAAATTAACTTTTTTATGATATTCTAATTTATTCAGACGCACCTGTAAAATTCACCCTATGGGGACAAAACCATGTTTTAACCCACCGATATTATGAGGCCTGGCCGTATCCTGCTGAGATGAAAAATCACATGAGGGACCAGTCACGAGCTTTGATTTTTCAAATGGTCTATAAGAAATGAAAGTTGCCCTGTGATTAGATTCTTTGGAGAAAAAAGGTTTTAATTTCAAAACTTTCATGAATCTGCTTCATTGTTGCATTTAATAATGAAATATATTTGGATAAAAGAAAACTTTGTGTTCTGATTACATTTGTTACATTTTGGTTTCCCTGTCAAAATGCAACATTGTTTGATAACAGCTGCTTCAATATCTATACAACCTTGGCCTGATTTTATGTGTTTTCTCTTTTCTGGAAGAAAAAAAACCCCAAACAGATTTACACATATAAAAAAAAACCCTGTTGTTTTAAAAAGAAAAAAAAATGGACAAGTTGCACAGAGCAGCCAATCAGATTACTTCTCTCATTTTGAAAAGATCTGCTAAAAATAATAAGTTTGTCTCTCATTGGTTGCGGGGGACGGCAGCACCACTGTCCCGTTGTCCTGGTGTCTTAATGCACGGTGAAGGATATAATTAAACAGGACAATCACTCTCTCATGTCACCATTGCTGTTTCTCAAGAACAGATTGTGTGCCTGCAAAGTGACATTTTAATGGAAAAGTTCTGACCTTTATGAGGCAAGACTGCGAGTACTGAATATCAGCCAGTGAATCAGTGGAAATCAATGGGATCTGACAAGTTGTGCGCTGGAAGCTATGGCCAGTAATAAGATCTCTACACAGATACGACGACTGCCTGGTGACCATGAACTACACGTGTTCAATGAGGAACATTGTCAGATGCTCAAAGGCTGCAGACAGAACATGGAGCTACTTCCTCAATAACGGCGGATTGTACAATACATAGCCAGAGAGACGCGAGGTTTCACATCACATTGCTGGTTTGCAAAGATGCATGTACACTACTACATGACTATAGTGAATGAACATTCCTAGGAACACTCGTTCACAATAAGTAAAGGGTGCTTTACACGCTGCGACATCGCTAGCGATATATCGTCAGGGTCACGGTGTTAGTGACGCACATTCGGCGCCGTTATCGACATCGCAGCGTGTGACACCAAGGAGCGACCTTAAACGATCGCAAAAGAGTTAAAAATCGTTGGTCTGTAACACGGCATTCATTTACCAAAAATCGTTGTCTGGTCAGTAGCGAGGTTGTTTGTCGATCCTGTGGCAGCACACATCGCTATGTGTGACACCGCAGGAACGATGAACATCTCCTTACCTGCCTCCACCGGCAATGAGGAAGGAAGGAGGTGGGTGGCATGTTCCGGCCGCTCATCTCCTCCCCTCCTCTGCTATTGGGCGGCCGCTTAGTGACGCCGCAGTGACGTCGCTATGACGCTGAACTCACCTCCCCATTGAGGGAGGGATTGTTCGGCAGTCACAGCGACGTCGCTGAACAGGTATGTGCGTGTGACGCTGCCGTAGCGATAATGTTCACTACGGCAGCGATCACCAAATGTCGCACGAATGACGGGGGCGGGTGCTATCGCTAGCGATGTCGCAGCGTGTAAAGCACCCTTAAGTCTTAACTGGCTGCTGATCCCACTTTGATACCATACAGTATACCAAAAAAGTGAGTACACCCCTCACATTTTTGTTAATATTTTATTATATCTTTTCATAGGACAACAATGAAGATATTGAAAGGTTAAACTTGTTAAACCTAGGTCTTTTTTCAACCTATGTAACTATATGACTTAATGTACAGTAGTCAGTGTACAGCTTGTGTAACAGGATTGGAACGATCACAGTCGCAGGGGTCGCGATTGCGACTGGACCTAGGGGATCAGGGGGCCCCCCGTTCCAGGGCCGTCATTAGGGAATGACTGGTGTATGGGGCCCGGTGAAGAGGTGGGCCTGGCCAGTGCCCGAGGAAATTACTTAGCTTTATGAAGCCCCAGGCCGGATCCCCCTCTTTACCAGGCCCTAGTCACAGTCGCAGCATAGGGCCTTGCTGTGTCGCTTCCGCCACATGGCTAGTTTGCATGCAAAGTCCAGTGGCGGAAGCAAGGTCAATGGGGCAGAGTGCCCGCGTGTCATCCCGTGGCCCAGCACGCAGTAGCGTTATAAGGTCATCACTCTGCAACCTCATCACACTGCGGCAGGCAGAGATGTGGAGGTGGCGAGGACGCAGCATCCGGTGGGGAACGGTTGGCATTCTGTGAACTGAAGATCTCCGGGGGTGGGGGGGTCTGCTGACCCCAGTCCCTGCCTTGCTTCAGCTGGATGTGTTTGCCTACAAAATTTCTTTTTTAGGCAAACAACTATACTAGGAGGGGGACATATATACAAGAAGGAGGACATATCTACCAGGAAGGGGAGAAAAACATATATATTCTAGAATATGATCAGGAGGGTGATATGCATACCATCAGGGGCCCAGGATGGGGACATATATGCTAGGAAGAGGACAAATAAACCAGGATGGGGACGTATATACTAGGAGGAGGACATATATACCAGGAAGGGGACATAAACCAGGATGGGACCATACATACCAGAATGTGCCCAGGATGGGACATATATACCAGGATGCGGACAAATAAACCAGGATGAGGACATATATGCGAGGAGGAGGACATATATGCTAGGAAGGGGACACTAAACCAGGATGAGGACATATATACCAGAAATGGCCCAGGAGGGGGACATATATACAAGAGGGGGGACATACATAGCAGGAAGGCCCCAGGATGGGGAAAATACTGTACATACCAGGAAGGGCACAGGATGGGGACATATATGCAAGGATGGGACCCAGGGGAGGAGCATATATACCAGGAAGGGGACAGTATATACCAGGATGCGGGACAGTTATACCAGGATAGGGGACAGTATATACTAGGATGGTGAACATATTTACTAGGATGGGGTGGCATATATACCAAAATGGGGGACATGTATACTAGGATGGGGGAAATGTATATCTGGTTGGGGAACATATATACCAGGATGGGGGACATTAGTTCAGGATGGGGGGACAATGCTACATAATGGGGGGGGGGAGTGCAGCTCGTATGCCTTTATAGTATTTAGAACACTTAATGTATACATACATAAATAAATCGGACCAATATGCGGGGGTGGGGGGGGGGCCCAGGTCCAAATTTTGCACTGGGGTCCATTAAACTCTAGTTACACCACTGAGTGTAAATTTGGTGCCCTCTAAATAACTCAACACACAGCCATTCATGTCAAAACCACTGGCAACAAAAATGAGTACACTCCTAAGTTAAAATTATCAAATTGTGCACAAAATATCAATATTTTGTGTGGCCACCGATATTTTCAAGCACTGCCTTAACTCTCTTGAGCATGGAGTTCACTAGGGTTTCACAGGATCTGCTGGATCCCCTTCCATCCTCCATAACAACATCACAGAGCTGGTGGATTTTAGAGACCTTGTGCTTTTCCACAATCTGTTTGTGGAGACCCAACAGGTGCTCAATAGAGTTTAGGTCTGGAAACGCTTGGCCAGTTCAGCATCTTCACCCTCAGTTTCTTTAGTAAGGCAGTAGTCATCTTGGAGGTGTGTTTGGGGTCGTTATCATGTTGGAATACTGCCCTGCTAACCAGTTACTGAAGGAAGGTGATTATGTTCTGCTTCAGTATGTCACAATGTCACAGTACATGTTGGCTTTCATGGTTCCCTCAATGAACTGAGGCTCCCCACATCTGGCAGCACTCATGCAGCCTCAAACTATGACACTCCCACCACCATGCTTGATTGTAGGCATGAAACAATTGTCTTTCTACTCCTCACCCTTTTGCCGCCACACACTCTTAACATCAACTGAACCAAATAAGTTTATCTTGGCATCATCAGACCACAGGACGTGGTTCCAGTTAATTTATGTCCTTAGTCTGCTTGTCTTCAGCAAACTGTGGGCTTTCTTGTGCATCATCATCCTTCTGGGACAACAGCCACGCAGACCAATTTGATGCAGTGTGTGGCATATGTTCTGAACACTTGACAGGCTGACCCTCCACCCCTGTAACCTCTGCAGCAATGCTGACTGTACTCATATGTCTATTGTGAAGAGACAACCTCTGTTATATGACGCTGAGCATGTGCACTCAACTTCTTTGGTCAATCATGGTGAGGCCTGTTGTGAGTAGTGGAACCTGTCACATTAAACCTCTGTATGGTCTTGGCCACCA
Organism: Anomaloglossus baeobatrachus; assembly: GCF_048569485.1. NCBI lineage: Eukaryota > Metazoa > Chordata > Amphibia > Anura > Aromobatidae > Anomaloglossus > Anomaloglossus baeobatrachus. The sequence continues at coordinate 92,016,618 of NC_134358.1, forward strand.
TCGTGCCGCAGCTCAGTGTCAGGGTGTTGGCAATCTTTTTATAGCCTAGGCAATCTCTATGTAGAGCAGCAATTCTTTTTTCAGGATCCTTAGAGAATTCTTTGCCATCAGGTGCCATGTTGAACTTCCAGTGACCAGTATGAGAGTGTGTGAGCGGTAGCACAAAATGTAACCCACCTGCGCCCCATTCACACCTGAGATCTTGTAACACTAATGAGTCCATGACACCAGGGAGGGAAAATGGCTGATTGAGCACAATTTGGCCATTTTCACTTAGGGGTGTACTCACTTTTGTTGCCAGTGGTTTAGACATTAATGCCTGTATGTTGAGTTATTTAGAGCTCACACCAAATTTACACTGTTATACAAGCCGTACACTGACTACTTTACATTGTATCACAACAGTAAAGGAACAAAAAGAGATTGAACCAGCCCTCCGAATCCAGAAGGAGATCACAAGACCCAGGTGGACGGACAATTTTCTAGTCGGCCAGACTGCAGTCACGGAAGGAGAAAAAATCCAGCATCCAAATCCAGGTAAGTGTTAAAAATTATCCATTTATTTGATATGCATTAAAAATATTGCCATCGGTTTAAAACCACATGTGAATGACGGTAGATAGGACGCGTTTCGGACGCTTTGTCCTTATTCTAAGTCTATGACGATGGAAATATTTTTAATGCATAGGAATTAAATGGATAATTTTTAACACTCACCTGGACTTGGATGCTGGATTTTCTCCCCTTCTTCTTCCGTTTACAATGTATCACAGGGTCAGATCTTCAGTGTTGTCCCATGAAACGATGTAATAAAATATTTACAAATATGTGAAGGGTGTACTCACTTAGGTGATATACTGTATGTACTAGAGGTAATGGAGGGCTGGTTACCGTCATAAATATGATCTGAGAATACCCTATTATCCAGGCTCATTGTTACGATGTTCATAACTTTTTAAATAGAAATTTGAGGATCCTGGGAGGTGTGATCCCCAATAAACAGTCTACTATTGTAGATTTAGCAATTAGTCTTATCCCCGCTAAATTTGCCAGAATCTGTACAGCTTTTTAATGATCCACGCCAGCAAATCTGAAGTTCCTGAGCCTACCTACCATGTTATAATATCTGTAAAGCCCAACCTTTATGGTCTTCATAGATCATTAGCTTCATATTATATTGGTGATCAAGCAGTTTTAAGCTCAGTAATTAAAAATACCCTGAAAATATTGAAAAAAATATGTGAAAGCTTATGCCACCAAAAAAAATAACATACCGTATTTTTCAGACTATAAGACTCTCCAGAACATAAGACGCACCTAGGTTTTAGAGGAGGAAAATAGAGAAAAAAAAATTGAAGCAAAAATGCGGACAAGACGCACCATTGTGGGAGGAGATATGCTGCTGACACTGTTATGCAGGGGATCTGCTTATGACACTATTATGGGGGTAATGTCCCCAGTTTCTGTACTAATGTCTGCCATCCTGAGCCCCTCCCTGGTAAACAGTTGTCCCACAATCTGGTATATAAGTAGCCCATCCTGGTGTGTATGTCCTCAATCCTGGTATATATATTCCCCATCCTTGGCCCAACCTGGTATACATGTCCCGCATCCTGATATATATATATACAGTATTCTCCATCCTGGTATATATGTCCCCCATCATGGGCCCATCCTTCATCCTGGTATATATGTCCCCATCCTGGTATATATGTTCCCCATTCTTTTATATATTCCTTCATCCTGGTATATATGTTCCCCATCATGGGCTCATCCTGGTATAAATAATAACCACCCTGGTATATATGTTTCCCATTCTGGTATATATGTCCTTCATGAGCCCATCCTGGTATATATGTTCCCCATCCTGGTATATATGTTCTCCATTCTGGGATATACGTCCTTCATTTTAGTAAATATGCCCCCCATCATGGGCCCATCCTGGTATATATGTTCCGCATCCTGGTATATATGTTCCCCATCCTGGTATATATGTTCTCCATTCTGGGATATATGTCCTTCATCCTAGTAAATATGTCCCCCATCATGGGCCCATCCTGGTATTTATGTTTTCCATCCTGGTATATATGTCCTTCATCCTTGTATATATGTCCCCATCATGGGCCCATCTAGTTGTATTATATGCCTCCCGTTATGCCATACACATAAAAAATAAAGTATTCTACTCAACTTCCTTCTGCTCCTCAGGCACGCGGCGTCCTCTTCTGATGCCAGCAACTTACTTCAGCGTAATCCTATAAACTCCTCCATTTAAATTGGTTCCCCAATACCTTATAACTTACACCTACAATATATAGGGACTGAACCAGATGTCAATACAAAATATTTTTATTTAGTACAAAAAAAAAAAATATGGGGCGTGTCCTGGCTATGAAGGAGTGAGGACGTGACTTGTCTTAGCTCCTGCCACTGGACTTTATAACTGATGATCCACGCAACTGAGGACTCTGCAACACAGGCTATGCAGCGGAGGAGACGAGGGAGATCCCAGGGGTGCAGCAGCAGAGCTTCACAATCGGAGGAGAGAGGGATCAAGCACTTTTTATCCAGGCCGGGGCAGAGAGAAGCTTCACAGGTGGCACCCAAGATGGCTGCTAAGGCTACACACGAGGTGAGCTCAGCATGCAGCAGTGAGATGGCAGCTATGGAGATGCAGGGAAAGGCTCAGCAGCTGACGCGACTGAGAGGAGAGACCACCCGGAGTGAAGAGGAGATACAGAAGATAAGGCCAGACAGCCCAAGATTGCAGGTACAGGGGAAACCCGGAGTGAGAAGCACGGGGGAAGTGCCTGCTGATACAAACAGTAGCCCTGAAGCCTGGAGGCCTCTGGAGGGGGAAGTAACGTCCTTTCCTATAACACACATGCAGGAGTGTGAGGAATTTCAGGAGGGGGGACACTGCACTGCAAATGAGTTACAGGTCCCTGACAGAAGTGAGACTGCACCCAGGGAGAAGCACAACATAAATCTAAAGTTACCAGATGCAGACAAGCATGCAGGGACAGGGCCAGCCATAACAGAAACACAAGAGTCAGGAGTTCTGACAGAGCTTAATGAGATGCGGGCACGTTTCTCAGCTATACCCACCAGGGAAGATATGGAGGCATATATAACCAGGCTGGAGCAGGCGTACCGCACAGAGCTGTCAGCCCTGAAGGGCAAGGTGGAGAGAGTGGACACCCAGAGTCAAGTGCAGGCAGCTAAAATTCAGAATATGGAGGACACTTCACAGGCCCACGGGGCACTATTAGAACAACACTCCCGCCAAATACAATACGTGGTTGAAGCAATGGATGATGCTGAAAATAGGGGCCGAAGAAACAATCTCAGAGTGCGCGGCCTGCCTGAGTCTGTCGAGTCCAAGGACTTACATGGCACCCTTCAAGTGATCTTCAATAATATTCTGGGTGAACCATCAAGCCAACCCCTGGAATTGGATAGAGCGCATAGAGCGTTGGGCCCCAAACCAGCCCAGAACGACCGACCTCGGGATGTGATCTGTAGGGTCCACCGCTATGTTATTAAGGAGGCCATTCTGTTTAAGCTCCGCAGTGGAGTATCACCATCATATGAGGGGAGCCAAATCCAGATTCTACAAGATCTATCCCGTTTTACCTTACAAAGGAGAAGAGCTCTTAAACCTCTGCTGGACATTCTCCGCTCATACGAGTTTCCATATAGCTGGGGGTTCCCCTTCCGCCTGCAGGTTCGGCACGCGGGACGAATGCATGTTCTTCGGTCTCCGGCGGATTTACCCTCGTTCACCGCGGCCTTGGACATTCCATTAGTGCCTATAGAGGACTGGCCGGACTTTCCAATGGGGGGGGGAGTCACCGTCCCAGCCGGTGATCGGATGCGTGGCTCTCGTAGAGAAAGAGGAGGGAGGCCGGTCTGATGTATAAGAGAATGGTGGATTAAATTGTTCTAGTATGTTTTTGGTTATAGGATCACAGTACGATGGAGTCTATCCCCTGGTCCTGATGGGAATTTCGCATTGTGGGGTTATTGTATCGCCCTGGACAGGGGGGTGGGGGGGTTCCCTCCTTTCATCCTGGGTGTAATGGGGGGCGCCCCTCAACATTATAAGGTACAATACCCTCTCAAAGCCCCTTCTCCCTTCTTTATACAGAGCTTTAGTTGCAAATCAAAATATATATAGTTAAAAGTTGTTTTTTAGTCCAGGGCAGGGGGCTCCTTTGTGGAAAGTTCCCTCCCTGATTGGGATAACACGCCACAGGGTAGTGGCGTAGGATTAACATCCCTGGTATATAGAGATTCTTATTTTTCTGCATTTACCTCTAGTCTATTTGACCAAGTATAAGGGTCACTTTACGACCCTACAGGCAAGAGGTGCTTTGACCTTTTTGCCTACGGTACTCTCTCTTTGTTTGTAGTTTCCTTTATATACTTAATCCTTCTACCCCCCCCCTCTTTTTTTTTTTTTTTTTTTTTCTTTCTCTCCCCCTCTCCTAACCTTCTCTATTCTCTCCACCCACACCTCTCTTCCCATCCCCATCCTCTGACCCTACTTCCCGGTTCCTCACCGTTCCTCCTCCTCAGAATGACGCAGATTACCTTTGGCTCATTGAATGTGAGAGGCCTCAATGTCCCGCAAAAACGGTCTCAGGTATTCTTTGACATGCATAAGAAACGAGTCCATATATTATTGATTCAGGAAACACATTTCAAAACTGGTCACCTCCCTAACTTTAAAGACAAATAAGAAAGCCGCGGAGACACCATCACGTGTTTCTCAACGCTGGCAGGAAACTAGCCAGGTCTTTCACCGGGAAGGAACAACCACGGGAAGGGCAGTCTCCAGTCAAGGAGACCACCTATACCAAACATGGTATCCATCCACAGACAGCCGTTTCGGGGTATTTGCCCCTCATCAGTGTGGAGTAGGAATTTGGCTAGTGGGGGCAATGCCTAGTATAAGACTACTTAAGCAAACATTGTTGACCTTAGGGAGAACAACATATCCACTGCGGAGACACCATCACGTGTTTCTCAACGCAGTGATTCTAGAGCATTGCCCCCTGGGAAGTATGCTACTCCACACTGATGAGGGGCAAATACCCCGAAACGGCTGTCTGTGGATGGATACCATGTTTGGTATAGGTGGTCTCCTTGACTGGAGACTGCCCTTCCCGTGGTTGTTCCTTCCCGGTGAAAGACCTGGCTAGTTTCCTGCCAGCGTTGAGAAACACGTGATGGTGTCTCCGCGGCTTTCTTATTTGCATACTTCCCAGGGGGCAATGCTCTAGAATCACTGCGTTGAGAAACACGTGATGGTGTCTCCGCAGTGGATATGTTGATCTCCCTAAGGTCAACAATGTTTGCTTAACTTTAAAGACAGATATTACACCAAATGGGTCCATAGCACCAACCCAGAGTCAAAATCAAAAGGGGTGTCTATAGGCATCCATAAAGCCCTGGTGCACACGGTTCTGGACACGAGAGTGGACACTGAGGGAAGATTCATTTTTCTGAAAATTAATGTTAATTCATCTATCTTTACCATTGTCAATTGGTATTTACCAAACAGAGATCCGGCGACGTCCTGCTCCTCTCTCCTGTCATCATTGGATGAATTCGCAGAAGGGACCGTGATCGTGGGTGGCGATTTAAACTTCACTTTGGACCCTAAGGTAGATACAACTTCGGGACACAATTTTCTCTCTCTCAGAAAGCTAACAAAAGTTAAACGCTCAATACAAGAGCTTCGATTGGTAGATGTGTGGAGAACGTTACACCCAGTGGAGCGTGACTACACATACTTCTCCCCGGCTCACTCCTCGTACAGCCGCATAGACCTGTTTCTTGTGAGCCAAAAGGCTCTGACTTGGCAGATACAGGCCTCTATAGGCAGTATATCCTGGTCTGACCACGCTCCTATATTCCTGAGCCTTACTATCCCAGATGGGGCAGGGAGGCCGTGGTCTTGGCGGCTGAACGATAGTCTGCTTGGGGATCAGGGGTGCATGAAGGATCTACAGAACACGATTGATGAATTTTTAGAAATACACTCAGAAGACCCCACAGCCCTTCCCGTGAAGTGGGAGGCACTTAAATGTGTGTTGAGAGGGGTTTTGATCAAACATGGGGCTAGGCTTAAGAGAGAGAGAGCCCAAACCATTTTGTCCCTACTTCAGAATATTTCAGATCTGGAAAGGGCCCATAAGAAGACATTATCACCTTTGACACTGGCGGAGCTAGTCAAAAATAGAGAGGAGCTTAAATCGATTCTCGACCGACAGTATGAGCGACATAGGACTAGAATAAAAAGATTCCTCTATGAGTATGCAGATAAATGTGGTAGACCACTAGCTAGGATTCTACACCCTAGGGGAGACCCCAGCCACATTCCCATGATTAAACAAGCAGACGGCTCTTCGACTCAGAACCCAACTCTCATCGCGGAACAGTTCCAAAAGTATTATAGAGACCTATATAACATAAAGGGCAAATTTGGAGACATGCCACATGACGCATTAGAAAATAAAATAAACGACTACGTATCCAGAACGGCCCTACCGGTTATACCCAGCGCTGAGGTTGAAAATTTAGAGACGGACTTTACAGAAGCAGAAGTGGCATCTATCATTAAAGAATCTCCCTCAGGCAAAAGTCCGGGTCCAGATGGGTTCACCCCTAAATTTTATAAAATATTCCAAACTCAGCTATCCCCGTTCTTGACTAAAGTATTTAATTCCATCTCAGAAAATTCCCAATGGGTGGCGCAATCTCTCGAAGCCCATATATGTGTTATCCCCAAACCGGGGAAGGATCACATGTTAGTTACAAATTACAGACCCATTTCACTGATCAATCTAGACCTAAAACTTTTTTCCAAAGCCTTAGCCAACAGACTTGCTCCTTCCTTGCCCGGGATAATACACACAGATCAAGTGGGGTTCGTACAAGGTCGGGAGGCGCGTGACAATACCAACAAACTGTTCCTCCTGATGACCCGGTCGAGGGCTCATTCTCTTCCCATGTGTTTACTCTCAGTGGATGCGGAGAAGGCCTTTGACCGGGTCAGTTGGAATTTCATGATGGCCGCTCTAAAGCAGGTGGGTTTGGGCAAAACATTTTTAGATAGGATTTAGATAGGATAAAGGCGTCCCTTTATTCGAGACCCTCAGCAAAAGTTAGGACGGATGGGTTTCTGTCGTCATCGTTTCAGGTCCACAATGGAACAAGGCAAGGATGTCCATTGTCACCTCTGCTCTACGTCATTGTCATGGAGCATCTCGCGGTCGCCATAAGAAATAATGCTAGTATCCATGGGATAGAGGCCAGGGGAGGGAATCGCAAGTTAGCTTTATTTGCTGACGACCTTCTCATGTTTATTTCCCAGCCACACATATCCTTCCCGTCTTTGCTCAAAGAGTTCGAGGAGTTTGGTAACTTAAGTAATTTTAAAGTGAACTTCTCTAAATCAGAGGCTATGAATGTGACCCTGTCGGCGGAAGATCTAGCCCGTACAACCCAAAATTTTCCCTTTAAGTGGCAACCGTCAGCTATAAAATATCTGGGGGTAGTTGTACCTCGGGATCCAACAAAAATTATGCATCATAATTTTCTACCCCTGTTAGAGAGGACAATTAGGGATTTAAAGAAGTACGACAAAAAAAGACTATCGTGGTTTTGGCGTATCAACGCTATTAAAATGGATGTTCTTCCTAGGTTTCTTTTCTTGTTCCAAACGGTACCTATTCAGCTGCCGGGGAGTTACTTTTCCAAAATTCGGACGGCTTTGTCAAGGTTCGTTTGGGGGAATAGGAGACCTCGGATAAGCATAAAAACTCTTACCAGACACAAAAATAATGGAGGGGCAGGGCTCCCAAATTTCCAGTTATACTACAGGGCAACTATTCTAACGAGGATAATGGATTGGCACTTCCATAGGAACTCGAAACAATGGGTCGCGATCGAACAGGACGGATTGGGAGTCCCTTTGCACTTCCTCTCATGGATGGGAAAGGAGAGTAGGTCACAGATAGAGAAGGGAATGGAGTTTATTTGGACAGTGATGGGGACGTGGGACGGTGAGGTTAAGAGGGGTTCTCTCTCACAGGGGAAGGGTCCACTTACCCCCCTCTTTGGCAACCAGGAGTTCCCTCCGGGGCTTCATTCCAATAAATTTCTGGGATATGCTCGGGTGGAGGAAACTCGTTTTTTTCATGTGCTCCAGGGAAATACCCTGCCCCCTTATGCATCTCTACGGGCCACAGGGAGAGAGGTTTCCTGGATAGAATATATGCAGCTGAAATCGTTTCTATCCAACCAGGACAGGGAGAGGAAGTTGAGGACCCCCCTACTCCATTTGAGAAATTGTTCTTGCAGGGTTCGTCACCTGGGCATGTCATCTCTCTTATTTATAAAATGCTGAACCAGAGAGACATGTCGGACAAACCCAAATTTGTCTATAGATGGGGAGAGGAACTGGGAGAGGACATTTCGGAGGACAGATGGAGCAGGGCGTTTCTGTGGACCCACAAACTTTCTCTGGCTTGTGCCGCCCAAGAGAAAAACTATAAAATTCTCACAAGGTGGTACCAATACCCGACCAAATTGCATGCTATCTTTCCCTCAGTGTCCGACATGTGCTGGAGATGTGGTACAGAAAAAGGGTCTATGTTACATATATGGTGGAGCTGTGCTAAATTGCAACCATTCTGGGACTCAGTGTTTTCTCTGTATAAAAAGATGAGTGGGGGTGAGGTGGAGAGATCTCCCCAGGTGGCCCTCCTCTCTATCCTCCCAGGTTCATTCAAGTCACAAAAGAGGGACCTGCTGCGATTTTGTTTAGCGGCAGCCCGTATAATTATTCCCAGATACTGGAAACAGACTAGATGCCCCACGTTAGCTGACTGGGTAGAGGAGATGGCAAACCTCCAGAGAATGGAGGAACTCACAGCTGAACTTAATGGGCTCACGGAAAAATTTATCACAGTGTGGGGACCGTGGATTACGTTTATGGAGTCTCCTGAGTTCACGGTGAGTCTGGCAGGTTATTTGGGATGAGAAATGGTGACATACCTTGTCTTCCCCTCTCCCCACACACTTTTTTCCCCCACCCCCTCTTTACCCTACTTTCTTCACTCTATTTGATTCCTTCTTTTCTAAGCTTATATCTGTTCTTTTTTTTTTTCTAGTTTTCTACTTTTTCTTAAATGTTTATTCAATAACTTAAAAGGGGATTGTTTTATGCTGAGAGTGGTCTTGTCAATTATCAGGAAGACATGTTTAGCTGGAACTCTGATTTCTAGTGTATGGTTTGTCATGGAGTGTTAGCATAAGGATAGCTTATAGAGTTCCAATGAAATCTACAATGTGATGTTATTTTTGTCATTCCGAAACTGAGAGATCACTGTTTATGTTTTATAATCTTTATAAATGTTCAAGATGTATGCTTGATTTATAAACTTAATAATAAAACAGATTTGAAATAAAAAAAAAATATAAATACATATAACTCTTGAACAGAGTATAGAAGGTGAAGAGGGGGAGTAGATAAAAAACACTCAGGACATGAATACAAAAACTGGAAAAAAATAGGCCTATAAGGAGCTCATACATCTACACATCAATTGTACAGGAACAGTAAAAAATACTATACATATAAGGGACCTATAAAATATAGAAATGACCCAGGCATACATTGAGAGGATCGATTAGTACTAACCTGCATATGTGTAATATGGCAATAATTAACAAAAAATAATAAACAGCCAACATACACAGTATATACAGTAAATGCAAGAATATAATGTAACCACTGCCTTAATATGCAAAAGAACTGCACATGGGCAGACAGCATGAGTACATATATGCAAATGCCATCAACTCATGCACTGTACAAGTTATCATCTGTATGATCTAGTAATACCGTAGTAATAACAAAACCTGCTATCAAGGTGAATATAATCAATACATAAAGAGGGCTGTACATACAGTATATATGAGCAGATAACATAAGCCCTATAGGTGCTACTGCCATAAATATAAACGTAATTGCAGAGATGGATATAAAGAATTCAAAAAAATATACAGACTATAAGTTATCATCCATATGACTCACTAGCAGTCACCACAGTGCCCTCTATCAATGCCTAAATGTACACAGTCAATACATCAGTATAGCTACCTGTAGCCATCAGTGCAGGATGTATGGTAGTAGCCTCCACGAGCCACCTCGACACGTGTTTCACCTGTACGCAGGTTTCGTCAGGAGGTGCTACAGATACGAATTGGCCGCTTTTTATGTTGTCATCCATTAGGTAATGCGGTGTCAGACATGTACGTGCTTGCACAAAGTGTCATGCCAGACCGCAGCAACAGAAGTGCTCAACTATGCACGCCCCCCGAGTCACATGACCGCTCACGTGGCCCGCAACCTGGAAGGCGCACACGTCGCCAGGAGACAGGATGCCAAATCAGCAGCCTGCCCCCCGGCGAAAACGAGCACCCTCCCGCAGCGGCCTGACAGCGCACGCTGCCAAGCGTCACGTGTGCACCTGCCCAAAGAATAATGCAAAATGTATAGTATGAACCATAAGACCTAAATATTGTAATAAAGAGAAGTGGCTAACGATATAATAACCTAGTTAAAGAAGATATAATACAGTATCATGGAATAGAATATTGACATACAAATACAATATAATCCATCACCATATTAACATACAGACATCATGAAACGTTTTACAACAATATGTTTATTAATGTTCATGTTGTTAATTTATTAGGCCACAACAGACCACTTCAACCAGATGGTGTTAGGGCCAGGTGGACGGGCAGACCCAGGAGGTGGATCCACTGGGCCGAACTCCTTGATGAAGGCAAGGGGTCCGGTAGCCGGAGCACTACGGGTAGCGGGACAGTCCGTGTACAAGAGTAGAATGCAGAAGTCCCTGGGACCACGGAGTCACTGATGGTAGTCCGGGTGACGGAGCTCAGGTTCGGAGGCCGAGATGTTGTCAGGCGGAGTCCGGAACCGATGGAGCATGAGGACGGGTCACCACAGGGATCAGGGATGGTACGGACTGACAGGATGGCAGATAGTCAGCGTTCGGGAATCAGCAGGACCGGATGGCGAGGCAGGATCGGCTCTAGAAGAGAGAGAGGTGAGTATATCACAGGGACAAGGAGACCTGACTCCTAGCTTGGGAAACACGAAGAACAGGCCCCGCCCACTTGGACACTAAACCCCTTTCTACCCTGTACCTGTGTGCTCAATTTCCTGTCAGTGGACGCTGGCCCTTTAAGAAAGGGTCAATGACCGCGCGCGCGCCCTAATGCGCATGCGCGCGGCCCGGGTGCCAGAAGCCAGGGCAGGGAGCGGTGAGCAGGAAGCAGGAGAGCCAGGCTGGGGCTGTGTAGCCGACGGGCGCCAGGAGCGGGGACCGGGCCGCCTGGAGACCGCAGGCAATGGAGGCTGGAGACCGGGGAGAGAAGCCGGGGAGCGTGGCAGGTGAGCCGGGGAGCAGAGCAGGGGACCCAGAGAGCGTGACAGTACCCCCCCCCCCACGCCCCCCTCCCCGCAACCGGGACAGGAAGGCACGGATCAGAGGAGTACCCACATTCTCCCGGGGCTCCCAGGACCTATCTTCAGGACCATACCCTGCCCAGTCTACCAGGAAGAACTGTCGGTCCCGTACGGTCTTCATGGCCACGATATCCCTTACCGCATAGATGTCGTCATCGGCAATAGGAGGAGGAGCCGAACTGGCAGCAGCGGAGAAGGGACCAAGGACAACCGGCTTGAGCAGGGAGACGTGGAAGGAGTTGGGTATCCTCATCGTGGCCGGGAGCTGCAGTTTGTAGGAGACCTCATTGATCTTGCTGAGGACTTTAAACGGCCCGATGTAGCGAGGACCCAGCTTGTAGGATGGTAGCTTCAATCGGACGTACTTGGAAGCAAGCCAGACGAGATCTCCTGGAGAGAAACACGGAGGGTCCAGACGCCTCTTGTCTGCGTGTCTCTTCATCCGCAGGGAAGCTCGTCCAAGGGACGCCTTGACAGAGTCCCAAATGGTTGCAAAGTCACGGGCTACAGCATCAGCAGCAGGGACATCCGAGGAAGAGGATACAGGTAATGGGACGGAAGGCTGAAGTCCGTAAACGACATGGAAGGGAGAGCTGGAGGAGGACTCACTGACGTGGTGGTTATGGGAGAATTCAGCCCAAGGAAGAAGCGTGGACCAGTCGTCATGATGGGCGTTGACGTAGTGACGTAAGAAGGAGGTCAAGATCTGATTGACTCGTTCCACTTGGCCATTCGACTGAGGATGGTAGGCTGAAGAAAAGTCCAGAGTCACTCCCAGATGTTTGCAGAGGGCCCTCCAGAAGCGGGAGGTGAACTGAGTTCCTCTGTCGGACACAATGTGTGATGGAAAGCCATGCAAGCGGAAGATGTGTTGTATATAGGCGTCAGCGAGTTCCTGGGCAGAGGGCAGTCCAGCCATAGGGACGAAATGAGCCATTTTGGAGAACCGATCCACAACAACCCATATGACTGTGTGTCCGGAGGACAGGGGCAAGTCCGTAATAAAGTCCATCGCAATGTGTTGCCACGGAACTGAGGGTATAGGCAGAGGCAGAAGACGGCCATATGGCAGATGTTTGGGCGTCTTGTTCCTGGCACAAGAGGAGCAGGCTGAGACAAAAGAAGCGACGTCCGTGCGAAGGGATGGCCACCAGTAATGACGTACAATCGTACTCCATGTTCTCTTCTGACCAGCATGGTCGGCTGTTTTCGAGGCATGGCCCCAATGCAACACTTTTTGCCTGTCAGTCTCAGAGACATAGGTCTTCCCGGGCGGTATCTGGGCCAGGGTGACAGGGGCCACCGGAATGATCTTACTAGGACAGATGATGGGCTGGGATGTCTCCTCCTCCTGTTCCATGGGCAGGAATGACCTGGACAAGGCATCTGCGCGTACATTCTTGTCCGCAGGTCGGAAATGGAGCTGGAAGTCGAACCTGGCAAAGAACAAGGACCACCTGGCTTGCCGTGGGTTCAGTCGCTGAGCGGACCGCAGGTATTCCAGGTTCTTGTGGTCCGTGTAAATGATCACGGGGTACACTGCTCCCTCTAGAAGGTAGCGCCATTCCTCCAGAGCCAGTTTGACTGCCAATAGCTCTCGGTCCCCGATGGTGTAGTTGCGTTCAGGCGCTGAGAAGCTCTTGGAGAAGAAACCGCAAGTCACCATCTTCCCGGAGGAGGACTTCTGCATGAGCACTGCTCCGGCTCCCGAGGAGGAGGCATCCACCTCCAAGGTGAACTGTCGGTTTAACTCCGGACGGTGGAGCACAGGGGAGGAGGCAAATGCCCGCTTCAGAGAGCCAAATGCGGCGTCGGCCGCAGGTGACCAGTCCTTTGGATTAGCCCCCTTCTTGGTCAAGGCGGAGAGAGGAGCAGTCAGAGCCGAGAAGTGAGGGATGAACTGGCGGTAATAGTTTGCGAATCCCAGAAAGCGTTGGATTGCCTTCAGTCCAGAAGGAGGAGGCCAGTTGAGAATGGAAGAGACCTTCTTCGGATCCATCTGCAGTCCGGTATCGGAGATGACGTAACCCAGGAAGGGAAGAGAAGACTGCTCGAAGACACACTTCTCGTACTTGGCGTACAGACGATTTTCCCTCAGTCGTTGTAGTACCAGCTGCACGTTCTCTCTGTGGGTCTGGAGGTCCGGAGAAAAGACCAGGATGTCATCAAGATACACCACCACACAGATGTAGAGAAGGTCATGGAACACGTCGTTCACCAATTCCTGAAAGACTGCTGGTGCGTTACACAGGCCGAAGGGCATCAACCAGTATTCATAGTGCCCATCGCGAGTATTGAACGCGGTCTTCCATTCGTCCCCAGAGCGGATGCGGACCAGGTTGTAGGCACCCCGAAGATCCAACTTGGTGAACACACGAGCTCCTCTAAGCCGATCAAACAATTTGGTTCAATCCCCGGTAGTCTATGCATGGGCGTAGGTCGCCTTCTTTCTTCTTAACGAAGAAGAAGCCTGCTCCAGCAGGAGGAGGATCTCCGAATGAATCCCCTTGCCAGGTTCTCTGTGATGTAGGTAGACATGGCCCTTGTTTCGGCAGGAGACAGCGGATATATCCGTCCTCGAGGTGGTGTAGTTCCCGGGAGCAGGTCAATGGCACAATCGTAAGGACGATGTGGCGGAAGTACCTCAGATTCCTTTTTGTCAAAGACGTCCGCGAAGGACCAATAGGCCGAGGGCAGTCCCGGTAGGGACTCTGGAACCGGAGGTCGTCGGATGGGTTGTATGATCTTCAGACAGTTCTCGTGGCAAGAGGAGCCCCATCGGGTGATTTCACCAGTGCCCCAGCTGACTGACGGTTCGTGTGTCCGTAACCAGGGGAGTCCTAGCAGGATTTGATGGGACATGTGTGGGAGGACGTAGAGAGCGATGTTCTCGGTGTGCAGGGCACCGATACGCAGTTCGACCGGCCTGGTGATCCAGGAGATGGTGTCAGAAAGGGGTCTCCCATCCACAGAGGCAATCACGAGGGGTTTGTCGAGTGGAGTAACAGGCACCTGGTACTTGTCCACCGTGGCCTGCTGGATGAAATTGCCAGTGGACGCTGGCCCTTTAAGAAAGGGTCAATGACCGCGCGCGCGCCCTAATGCGCATGCGCGCGGCCCGGGTGCCAGAAGCCAGGGCAGGGAGCGGTGAGCAGGAAGCAGGAGAGCCGGGCTGGGGCTGTGTAGCTGACGGGCGCCGGGAGCGGGGACCGGGCCGCCTGGAGACCGCAGGCAATGGAGGCTGGAGACCGGGGAGAGAAGCAGGGAAGCCGGGGAGCGTGGCAGGTGAGCCGGGGAGCAGAGCAGGGGACCCGGAGAGCGTGACAGATGGTCATCCATATTATGAATATCTTCCATAAAGGGAACCCAAAGATATTGTGCACAAAGTTTCAACCAATAATCCCGTCATATAGTCATCAGACCATGAGAATACTAAAAAAAATGAAACAAAAAACATATTAAGACAATCTAATAAAAAGACAATCTAATAAAA